>NC_143442.1:3410000-3425000 GCF_987193195.1 Phasianus colchicus | reverse complement strand
CAAGGAGGCAGGGAGGAACAGTGTCGGCACCGCTGTTGCTGCGTTGTGAGCATGTTGAGCAGGTCTTCTGTTTTGTGCATATGTTGTTTTGTATATACTTGTGTATATGTGATGACTTCGGTGGGCAGTGAACGTACCTGGGGCACTTGGGACGAAACACAAATTTCCATCTCACTGCTTTTTTTAAATCCTTGAAAGAGGGTTGTGGCAAGGGAGTAATTGGCCTCTTCTCTCAGGTAACAGTGATAAGATGAGAGGTGCTGGGTTCTGGTTGGGTATTAAGGGAAATTTCTTCTCTGAAAGAGTGGTGATGCATTGGTACAGGCTGCCCAGGGAGGTGATGGAGTCACCGTCCCTGGAGGTGTTCAGTACCTGTGGAGATGTGGCACTGAGGGCAGCGGGCGCAGTGGGATGGGTTGAAGTTGGACTGGGTGATCTTAAGTGTCTTTTTGAACCTTAGTGATTCTGTGATCCTGACTTATTCCCAAGGCTGTTACGGTGCAGTGTCATCCAATTTGAGGATGGAGATGAGCGTTAAATCGGGCAAGGTCAGCTAAAAGGCACAAAGCTTTTGGTGAGGCACTGGAACAGGTTGCCTAAGGAGATTGTGGATGCCCCATCCTTGCAGGCATTCAAGGCCAGGCTGGATGTGGCTCTGGGCAGCCTGGTCTGCTGGTTTGTGACCCTGCACATAGCAGGGGGTTGGAACTGGATGAGCATTGTGGTCCTTGTCAACCCAGGCCATGCTGTGAAAGCCCCAAAATGTAGAGGTTTCTACTCAGAGCAACAGGCCAGAGGATCTCAGACAAGGGATGGAAAGCTGGTTGGTTAATAAGAAGTTATCAACAGATTTCAGGCATAAAAAACAGGAATTTCACATGTTTCACTCCTTGCTATTGTGCTGAAACATGGGGAAATCCTAACCCTGTAAGATTGCCTTCTTAATACCTTGGTTTTAATTCTGATCAAGCAAATGTTATTTCTTGTAACTCCAAGTCTTTTTAAAGAACATGCTAATTATTGTAGTTGCTTTTTTCCTACGCCCGCCCCCAGAAAGGTTTCTAGTTCAGTTTCCCATTCTGATGAGTGCTTCATTTCAAAACCAGCCCAGTGTGCCTTAGCTGCTAGGCTGGAATGCTTCTTGACTCGCTTCCAAACTGAAGTGCTTAAAAAAATGTGAAGCACTACAACAATTTTAAATCACTCTATACACTGCACATGGTGATTTAAAATAATTGAAGCTCTTCAAATTTTTATATGCCCTTGAATTTGGAAGTGATCAAGGTTCTGAGCATGTGCAGTACACAATGATTTAAAATTATTAGAGCTCTTCAAATTTATCATAAGTGTTTCAGCTTGAAAGTGATAGGGAATCTGGACTTCAGCAGTGCGAAGTGATTTAAAATAATCAGAGCACTACAGATGTTTTATAGGTGCTTTAATTTGGAGCTGATCTCTGTTCTGGACTGTAGCAATGTATAGCATATTACTTTTAAAAGCATTGAAGCAGTTTCACTTTTTTTCCAAACCGGTTCTCTTGAAAAGTCAAACATCTTTAGTAATTTTAAAATACATTATGTTGCAAACAGCACCATTTTAATAGAATATCTTGCACTTCGTAATGATAGCAGAAATGACTGCTGTTGGATTGTAATTTGCTTCTATGACCTGTGGTTTTTTGAGGGATTGAACATTTGTGTGTACATGTTGACACCTCTGAGATTTGCATGCGTTGCTTGCACAAAACTTCACTCAGAGGGTGGTGAGGCACTGGAACAGGTTGCCCAAGGAGGCTGTGGATGCCCCATCCCTGCAGGCATTCAAGGCCAGGCTGGATGTGGCTCTGGGCAGCCTGGTCTGCTGGTTTGTGACCCTGCACATAGCAGGGGGTTGGAACTGGATGAGCACTGTGGTCCTTGTCAACCCAGGCCATTCTATGATTCTCTGCCCACAGACTGTAAGGAATACAGGTTCTGCCCATGTGTGCAAATTAGGTAATATCACATGCAGATGGGTAGGTTGCCATGCCGTTACTCAGTTTGGGGGGTGTAAATGCCCATTTGCTGGTCCTGATTTGACAGAGGTGGCTGTGATGTGCATCTTGGGGATTTCTCCTTAAATATTAAGCCACTTTAAGGAAACAAGGGCGCAGCAGTGTTGCTTAATATTATTGTGCAAAAATTAAAATGCAAAAATAGAAGCTCTTCTTCAGAACGATTACTGAATTGAGTGAGATCAGCCAGCAAGAACTGTTCTATTACCTAGAAACAACATATTCTTTGAAAGTAAAAGTAGGTCCTAAAATACTTTTAAAGTTGAATTGCTGAATGTAAGTGGATGATTTGACTAATCCTTTGGAGGAAAACAGCTTAAATGTCCCCTAACACTTCATCTCAAGGTTTTTGAGTAATGTGTTAAATAACTTGGAGCCATGTTCATGCTGGGATGAGGATGGGCTTTCTGATTCCATCCATACTTCACCTCTGGAGCCTGCAGGATGTGGGCCATACATTATAGGAGTATCCTCCTTTGGTATTTTTGTAGACCTGGGTACTATTTAAATGTAGAAATTAGAAAGCCAAAAGCCAGGTATTGGCAGCTGTGGCAAATCTGATTGAAGAGACTTTTCTGAAGTCAAAGAAAAAATAAAAGTAGCTGTGCCAGAGCTTTGGCTCCTGAGGTTTCTCAGCCATTTTCATAGCTTTGTCTTTGCTTTTGGGTTTCAGGCTAAATGCACACATGATGACTTCATGTCATCTGCCTTCTTCCTTGGGACAACTGTAGACAGCTTCTCTGAAGATGCTTTTGTTGTTTTTGTTGTTATGAAGGGTCATGCATATTGAGGGATAAGGTTCAGCCTCTGAAGAACAAATCCTTTATTTTTTCTGTAAGTCACATGCTAGGTGCGAGTTGGATTGATGACCTGAGGGGCTTTTTGGGTGCTGGCTGTCTGGTAGTCATAGGAATTTGGTGAAGTATAAGCTGGGACCTGATGCCATGTCCATTCTGGTACAAGCAGCCCTACTGACCAGGGCTGCTGGGGGGAGGAGAGTCTGTGTGGTGCCCAGATCCTCTCATAGCTCTGGGCTTAAGGAATTATTGCAGAACAGGTCAGGATCCTGAAGCTTTGGCTGTGAGGATGCAACAGATATTTCTAGAAACTAGAGCAAGCTGAGTCTGAGCTGCAGACTAAAGTACTTAATTAATGAGCGCTGTGACTTCAGCATGGTGAGAGCTTGCTGAATGGTCCTTGTCCTCCTTTTCCTGCCCCCTAAATATTCCCTGATTTTGTTTAAGGCTACAGCCACAAAGGTGAAATCCTAGTTTTTTTCCCACTGGCTTGTCATTCTTAGCAAATATCATAGTTTTGGTTAGAGAGGGAGGGGGGAAAAAAAAAGCAAATTAAATGGAAATAACTTACATGCACACAGGAAAAAAAAAAACTCCATTTGAATGAGAAATTTTTAACACCGAGGAGTTGTTTGACCTGTGCTCTACTTCTCCGACTCTCCAAGTCACTGTGAGAGTAGAAATTTAACAGGATTAGGAATAAAAGATTCTAATAATAGCAAGTATTTTACATTTAGGATTATGATGGAAGATACCATCATTAACCTTAGCCCTAGGACCTGTTCTAACACCATTAACATCCTGACCTAGAGCTTAACACCATCCTATTTTTCTTGGTTGGTGAAATACTTGGCTTTGTCTTAAATTTTCTTTCTTTTTTCTTTTTAATAGTAATAAAAAAAAGTCTAACATTTGTGTTTGTTTAATGTTTTAAGATCTTTCTCTTTTGATGTTTCTCTTTTGGGATAAGAAGCTTATGATGAGAAATGAGGAATAGTAGTTGTCATTTTCAGGTTTGGGCAAGAGATATTTAAGTGCATATGGTTTAGATAGGTGGCCTATTTCTGCTGCAGATCAATGATGCTGAATGCCTGACTGCCCTTTGTACTTTAAAAATCTCTTGCTGTAAGTGTGAAGGCAGGAGCAGAAAATCATATATAGGCAGCTAAGCCAATTTCTTTGTGTTTGGATGTCCAGTATATACGAAGTTTCCAAAATGCTTGATTTGGTTTTACTATGGATTTTGGAGCTGTGCCAATGCTTTGGCTGAGATGTACTTCAGTTCCAGTTTGGGTTTACTCCTGCAGATTAAGAGTTAAACCCAGTCTAATAGACTGAGACTCCAACTGCTGTAGTGCTCTAGCCTCTCAATCTGCTTTTCAAGGGTGAGAAAGCTGAGGTGTGTGTGAAGGGAAGTAGGGAAAGCTGTGGTAAAGCAGTGGATTCGTCTGCTACATCTCATATTTATCTCCAGTATCTCTCAGATAACATTTCTGATGAAAGTTAATATTAGCTTTGGAAGCGTCGAATGGTCTTTGTAGGCAAAGGTTTAAGAGAAGGTTGTGTTATTTATGCTAATCCAGCATTTCAAGCAATGAATTTGAAAAAGATTATTTACAACATCCACTGATATCAAGAAAATTCTTGATAGCACATTCTTGAATTCATGAAGCATGTTCTTACTCTTTAGACATGCAATGTTGTAAATAATATATACTTTAATCTAGATTCTGTGTACAAAGGGAGGTTTTAGGAGTTGGGTTGTCTTTGATGGCAGTTGACAAAAAATAATGGATATTCACCCCACCTCCTATCCCATTTAATCAGCCTATAAGAAATTGCAGTTTTAAAGAAACAAGTTATCCATAGTTAGTGCATAAAATGAGCTACAGTATGCTGAGACTACAAATTCTTAATTGTGCCTCTTCAAAAAAAAAAAAAAAAAAGTGGATGAAACCTAAGTTTCTTTTTTTCACCTGTTCAAATCTTTTTTCCTTTACTAGGATGTATAACTTAGTACCTTTTTAGAAAAGAAAAAAAAAAAAAAAAGTCCTAAAATAATATGAGGGACATTATTTTTTATTTGCAGTGGTAACAGATTTGCACTTTTAATTAGACTGTGTTAAATGTTATGGAAGAAGCAGGTCATATTAGGGTGAACTGTCTTTATTGTTATCCTAATACGTTTAAAGGGAGACATTCAAGTCATACTAATTTGTGTGATAATAACACCCTCATCTGGGCGGTCCCAAGCCGAGGAAATCGCTCCATCTCATTCAGCCTTTTACTGAGTTGTATTACATGTATTACCATGCATTAGTACCCTATGTAAATTTGCTATCCTTTGAATGACAGTTTATTATAGTGGTGCTGGCTAGTGCCTCGTAGGTAGGCTCGTGCAGGCATCTTAAAGAAGATTTTCTTCTTCAAAATATGCATGCATTTTGAATTTTAAAAATGAACCATAATTGTATGAAAATGGCATTTTTTTTTTTTTCTACTGGGGAAAAGCTGTCACTTGCTATTAAGTGGACTCCAAAGATCTGTAACAATTAGTTTGTCTTTTCAAGTTTGGCTCTGTTTTGAGTTGGTCTCAGTTAGCCGCAAGTAATTTGCAGTGATTCTGGTTCCCTGGCTAAAGAAGTTGGGCAGGTGAGGAAATCCAGTTGCTGGAGCCATTTGTGGTGGTGGACAAGGAGCATTTTTACTTTTGTTTTGTTTTAATTTCCAGTTTTGATGACTGACAAACAAGAATTTTGAAGGACATTTGCCACTGTAGATTCATCTAATGTGTGACGTGCTAGTTAAGAGATATTAAAACATGTGCTTAAAAGTTAGAAAACCATTGAATTCACTGAGGATTTAAGCACTTAGGAAGTTTGACGTTCTATGAATCTCAAATGTGTCTTAAGAAACATTTGCCAGATTCTTTTTTGAGTAAACCAAGAGTTTTGGCCCAGCGTCAGCTGCAACCTCTTAGACTTCCAAAATATTTGTCAGAATGACAAATCCAAGTCAAGAAGCACCAAATACCAGATGATATTGGGCATTATGATCAGACGACAGAGAGCATGTCTTGCTAAGGCATGGAGTTGTGCATTTGGAGGCCTTGTTTCATCACCCTGTGTAGCAGCACTGATGCAACCTCTTTGCTGAAGAACAGTTGGACCACAGTTGTCTTACAGGCTCAAGTCAGTAAGTGCAGAGGCAGTTGGGTCCAAGCCAGCATTGACCTGCACTGATGTGCCATGCCTTGTGGGCTCCCCATCCAGTTCCTCTGTGTTGGTGTTTCACAGCAGAAAGTAGACGAACGAGCTACGGATGGAGCATTTGCCTTCTTGAATTTCTGTGCTTTTGTTGATTTGTCACATAAATGTTATATAAACGTAGCTTTTTGTGTGTTAATATTACATACTGTTGAGGTGCTCGTGGTCCCCTCAGTGTTCAGAAGCACTATTTAAAAATTAACTAAAAAGCAGGTTCCACCATTTCATGGCATTACCTGGTTTAACGTGAGCATATGAATTATTAATTGTCTGTCTCGTTAAGTACCAGATCAGTGGCTTTTGCTGTAGAGGGAAGAAAAACACATGCAATGTAAAAGTACTCTACAAAATAATCAAGGGGAAAAACCAAACCCCTCAGTGTGAAGTGTGGGCCTTGGGTGGCTCCTTGTAAACCAATTGGAACTTGGTTCAAGCTGGAGGAGCAGTCCCTGCTGTGGTGCTCATCAAAAAACTGAGAGAATGCTCTTCTCAAACTTATCTGAAAGATGAGAGATTTAAGCTGAATAATTTATGTATAACAAATGCTATGAAGGTCAGAAAAATAGTTCACAGACCTATCTGTAGGAATGACTTAATTTCAGCATGGTCCATTGACAGTGGTTAGAATTGCCTGTGCGAACAGCTACAGTGCTTAGTGCTCATCACTAACAGAGGTGAGGGGTTTGGTTTTCTCATCAGAGAGAGCAGTGCCTGGAAAATGTACTGTTATCAGGCCTTCCATAGTAGAGAAAGTGTTCTCCTTTAAATAGAATGAATAAAAAGGGAAATCCGCAGTGTGGAGTATCAAGATTTGTTGTCACTGGCTGTGGAATAATGGAAATCAGCCCAGGAGTCAAGAAGCAAAAGGAGACCAAAAAATCTTTTTTTCCAACTGAATTCTTATTAGGCAGATTCCAATTGTGACCATGATATTACAAAACTACTGTACGTGAGTACAAAAGGTGGATAGTTCAGTGGGTTGTGATTGACAAAACCCCCAATATTTATAGGAAAACATGCAGTATTTTACCTCTTTAGTAACTCTTTGAATTATAGGCATGTAATTCATGCTACGATACATACATGCTATCAGGTAATAGGGTGGCTCTCTGCTTGCTCAAAATGAAGTGCTGGCATCGCTTTGGGGAGCTAAGTACATCTTTAGATCTTGAAAATTCTGAGGTTAAAAATCTCCATCTGTCTTCTGTGGTGATATTAGAGTATCTGGCCTGAGCAAATATACCTAAAGCATCTGGTCTGAGCAAATGTACCTAGATAACTGCTGGAACTTGGGAAATAGGTGAGAAGTCTGTGCCTATATGCACATGCATGCCCAATAAATTGTTACTCCTTTTTATGTATTTATTTTGCAGATTTCCTTACAGTGCCAATTGTAGCAGAAATAGTCTCTTCTGCCTTCTGAGGTGTGCAGTGCAGCTTTTAGGAAATCAAGTGGAACCAAAATGAAATAGTGAGCACCCTAGCTATTGAAATGCATTCGTTCACATTGCACAGGCAGGATTATATCATGAAAAGAAACCAGGTATTCATTGTATCCGGTAGAAATGCTTCTTTTTGAATGGCAGTGAAGAGAGCCTGTTAAGCGTGAATTCACTGACACCTCTCGAAGGTGAGCAACTGACATCAAACTTAAGATATTCTCCATCATTTTAAATCGAGGAGTCCCATAATTAAACACAGTAAATGTAAAGCAGAGGGTGTCTTCACTCAGATGTGCAGAGGTAACTCTGCTGACATAGTGCTACCTACAGTGCTGTTGGTAAACACTTGAGCAGTGCAAGAACTCAGTAGCAGTTTCACCCCGCCTGCCAAAAGCAAAGCTGTGGTTTAAGTATTCAATCTTGTAACAATTTTGTATTGGAGATGCTACTGTTTAAGGAGTTTTCTCCATTCTGATACTCAGTAGTTACTTTGCATGAGACTGTGTCATCCCATTTGCTTGAAACTCTGGGATGCAGCCCACAAGCTGCAGAATCTGCTCCTCAGCTTGCTGGGAGTCTGGGTAACTGAATTTAGTGAAAAACAGGACAAATAGTGAGCTCACAGTATAACTGCTTCTCACTAATAGACAGTATTTGTTGTGGTTTGTATCTTCTCGAATTTTCTTCCCTGGTTGACCTGTAATTTTCTTCTGGAAGAGGTTCTCTTTTCCTTCTTCCTAATTACCCTTGACCTATAGCTCATGAATGGGGCTCCTGATTGTCCAGCTGATTTCAGAACTCCATGAATGTGGAGTAGTACGTCATTCCCAGCGAGCTGGAACAAACAAGGCCTTTTTCTATCCCCACGTGAAGCACTCTGTTTAAATCACACCATATGAAATATATCTCGGCAAGGTCTTCAGGCTGCAGAAGTACACAACTGCAAATTCCCATAGAGGACTGAAGCGTCCCACAAATAGTGGCAGATTTCCCACAAAGTCCTGCAAATTGCAGCAAAATTCATGGGAAAAGAGGCAGGAAATGATTTTTCCTGCCTGGGGAGAGCTGTTGTAAAGGTCTGATCTACAGGTTCTCACAAATGTTGGAGGAAAAAATACATTTTTAATATTGCACTATGGAATATATCTCTTTTCCTATTTCACACTTAAGGGAAAGCACTAAAAATTTAGTATGTGTTATAGATGTTGGTTTCCACTGGCGTGATACTACACATAGGTGTATGTGGTACAGAACAATGCAAGGATGCTGGATAACAGGCTCCTGTTTTACCTACAACTTGTCAGCTCCCCAAAGTGGTAGTGCTTGAACCACTGCCATCTCAAATATTAGCAGAAAGCCGCGTGTTCTTTCATGCTTCAGTTATAAAGGGAGTATATAAATTATTTAATTGGGAGAAAGTATTGCATTAATATATTTACACTTCAAATGCATTTGCAGAATGTTGCTCCTCCCTGGTGAGAATAATAAAACAGCAGTGTAAAGTTGCACTGGAGGAATGCCTGCAGATTGCAAGGAGCTCTTTGCAGAGTAGCAGCCCCTCTTTGCCCTCTCCTAGAAGGCTGTTGCTGCTGCATTTTCGGAGTGAGATGCAGCTGCCTGCTCTACCCCTGCTGGAGCTCTGCCAGAGCTTCCTTTTCCCTCAAGAACCATGTGCTGGGTTATCCATCAGTGCGCTTTGCCTTGCTGCTCCCTTCATCTCAAGGGCAACTGCTCTCTACAGATCACTTGTGCTGTCCCAAGCTGAGTTTGGGATAATTGCCACACCGGTGCGATGTGTCTTCATCTGGCTGCCAATGTCAACTCAAAGGAATGTGCTTTCCTAAAAGCCTTCTAATTTAAGGGTACTGGAGCTTTTGCATGAGTCTAGCTAACTAGCACCCAGGCTAGTGAGCTGCTTAGGCTTATGTTTCACAGGTACAGCTAGGAGACTGAAATATTTAAAACCGTACGCCTGTTTGCCTCAAAGGAGAGGCCCTGTTTTTAAAATTTCATTTAATCCTTTCTGGATTTACACTTTAAGGCAATGGATTCTCAGCTGCTGTAAAAGTGCTGAAATTAGAGTTCAGATTAACCACAGAATTTAAGAATAGCGTCGACGTGGAAAGTGGTTTTGAACGAGATGTGGGTGTTTATTAGGAATGCTCTGCTGCACAAAGCCTACTCCTGAGTCAGAGAGGCCACGTTAGTGCAGGAGTGAGCCAGAGGGTTCAATGGGCTTGAGTGCATCCAGAGCTTGTGATTTAATTCTGTGTGCTGGACCAGGAATGTGCATAGGAAGTGGCCACGTTGGGCAAACAAGGTATTGGTGGTGCTCCTGCTCCTCTGTCCAGTGGTAAAAAGTGGAGTGGCTTCGTGGGATGATGTGAAATTGGCCATGTCATGTTTCATTGATTTGGTTAGCAATTTGCATCCAAACTGGGAAGGAAAAGATAAAGGGAGAGGGGTGATGAGGACCAGCTGGCTTGGTTTGTAAGCACCTAGTGATAGGGCTCTGCCTTGAACCTGGCACCTTGTCCTGGTGGGGTGGAAACAGAGCCCTGACCACGTGCAGTGCTCTATGTGTGTTTGCACAACAGCTCTGGTAGGATTCAGAGATGATTGCTGCTCTCCTCCTGTACTTTCTGCTACATTTTCTTGCATTGTTCTTTGCCTTTTGTTGGGCTGGATCTAGGCAGGTAGGTAAGGCACACATTTTGTACGTGCTGGTTCCTGTAGGAAATGATTCACATTTAGAGCAACTACTAGATAGAATAAATGTCAAAGCAGCAAGAAACCGAGACAGAACCACTCTGGTGAATGTGAATTTGCTGAGTAGCATTGAACACTGCAGGTTTCACGTGCTGCCTTGACCTAGAGGTGCTTTGTTGGCGGGGTGCACTCCTATTCCTGCTTAAGCTACAAGGGGACTGTCAGCAGCTCTTAGCAATTTTATTGCATGCATTATTTTATGTCTGTCTACTAAAAATAGTCACGAAAACTCCTCAAAATAAATAAAAAATCAAACCAAGCAAATCTTCGCTCCTAAGCCCAAAGGAGGTGGAAGTGCTGTTGATGCCTTCTTAAAAGAATAAAGATGTGTGGGAAAAGCGCACCAGGCATTATAAAAGAATGCCCCTCTGTCTGTGTGCTGTTACCAGGAGAACAGCAGCCTCCCCTGGCAGCTCTGAGCTTCCTGAAAGGTGTTACAGCTTTGCCTCAGAGGTCTTGTATCCAGGATAAGAGTGATTTACCTTATTTACTCGGGCCTGACCTACCCTTTCGTATACTGCTCCTTCACTTAGTCAGCGAAATGGATGCCAGATATTGTTCTCCTGCAGGAAGTTCTTCCTGGAATTCTGCAGCAAACCAAAGGCTCAGGCAGTGGGAAAATGAAAATAAGGTCAACTTTCCCTTAGGACTGAAGAATACAAGAAGTACACTGACACCATTTGAGACCTCCTTCCCAGAAAAGTAGAAGCCACAAATACAGCCAGATTACACAAACTGGCTTGAGTGTAACTGTTTCTTGCCACTCTCCTTTCAGGCTGAATTTCGTCTAACCTGAGTTTAAAACAGAGGAAAAAAAAAAAAGATTTATTTCTGGACAAGATTTGTTTAGAGTTGTTGTGCTGTGAATGGTGGTGTTAAGCTGATGGTAAATGATTGAATATTCTTGGTGGTTGCTCTGGCTGGAAACCATCTCAGAAGTTGTGCAGCAGGAGGGATGCTCAGCCTACAGCTGTGTCAGGACCAAAGCATTGCTATGTTGGGGGTATTCATAACCCTTCTCAATTAATTTGACCTCAGTTTCTAGAAATTGTGAATCATAGCTTTATGAAAATAGTAACAATAAGGAAAAAAAAAAAAGCAGTCATGCATTTTACAGGAGTGGTTGCTGAGTGTCAGTTTATCACGTGCCTCTTCTTTGCATTTATCTTCACATTCTGAAATCTAGAGAAATCTTTGTGTCTGTTCTGTAAGGCTGAGATTATCAACAAATTACAGACTGGTGATAAAGGGCAAAGGTGAGGACAGGAGTACTGTGGAGCATGGGCAATAACAAGTGGCAGAGCTGAAGAGTTACAAAAAAAGAGTTGCAGAGAAACAACAAAGGATGTGGTCTTAGGGTCTCCTGAGAGAACAGTAATTTTCTTATATTCTCTTCCTATTATCACTTTTGATCCAGGAAAATTTTCAGCAACTTGAGAAATAGTCTTTGAGGCTGTCTGTCCATCAGCTCACACAGCTCCTGGACTTCAGTTGGAGCTCTGGTGGGCATCTGAGGGCAGGATTCCACCTTTGGTGGCTGGTTTCCCAACCCACAAGTTGTGTAAGCGTCTACATGCACGCAAATGCAAGAACCCCAAAGTGACTGCTTTAACCTCTCATTAACTCCTAACGCAGTGGGGATGCATTTGTTAGGAAGTACTGAGGAAAACATACATTTGAGTCTGTTTTTATCCCCTATGAATCATAATCATAACTTTTTGTATTCATCGAACCAACAAGCGCACACACTCTGTGTAACAGCCACCAGATCCCATGTGAGGTACGTTTCAATTTTACGGTAAATTTCCTGTTTTATGGATTCCTTTCTGAAAAACTCCTCGCAGAATTCTCGAAAGAATACGAACTTTCCTTACAGCACCACAAATTGCTGCCCTGCTAATAGTATTTTGCTTTAGTCCTTCCTTCAGCTTTACTGTTGGTCTTACTGATTGTTTTTATTGCTTCTCGAATGCTTTATTTCCAGTTTGCATGCTTCTCATTAGGGCTGCTATTTTTGGGTCGTCTTAAAATATATCTTTTACTGCATTCAGCTAATTGCATGGAACTTCTTCAGATGTGAGAATACATCTTATTTACAAAACCCCCCTCTGATCAGGCATTAGTTAAAATACATGCGCAGGATATTACAATTTGAAGTGTGCAAAGCATTTGTGTTTTAATTAAAATCTTGGAGGAGAAACTTGTTCACATGAATTACTAGCTGGATTTTTAGCAGGTTGTATAAATGGTGACAAATTACATCTTTGTATTCAGGAAGAGTGTGGAGTTACTTGGTGAAAATCGCTACATATGTTAAATCTTTTCAGTGTCTGCTATAAATATTAAAGATATGTGGGTATGAAATTACGAGAGTGCAAACGACCCAAGAGTAATTAAAATACTTGATCTGCTTCTGTTTGCTGCAGAGAAGCAGCCTGGTTCTCAGGCCTCTCTTTAGAACAAAACAAGAATCATGGAATTACTCAGGTTGAAAAAGACCTTAAAGATCATCAAATCCAACCACCAAGACGTGGAAAGGAGAGAAGAACCAAGTGTGTTCTTGGTTCATAACTTCTTGGGGCAGCATCAGCAATTATGGTGTAGGGGGGCAGGACAGATGAGAGAAGACCCTTGCAAACCCTGTGGACAATGCTTGGTTCATAACCTGGTATATGTGAGGAGGGACCTGCCTGATACACATTCTGTAAATGCACTGCGTGATTATATTCATAGAACCATAGAATGGCCTGGGTTGCAAAGGACCACAGTGCTCATCCAGTTCCAATCCCCTGCTATGTGCAGGTCACCACCCAGCAGATCAGGCTGCCCAGAGCCACATCCAGCCTGGCCTTGAATGCCTGCAGGGATGGGGCATCCACAGCCTCCTTGGGCAACCTGTTCCAGTGCCTCACCACCCATGTTGGTGTGGTCTACTGCAGGTTTGTTCTATTTTACATCTATTTTATGGACAACTTATTCAAAGAGTTTGTTGTGCTGAAAATATTTAAAGTTTTACCTCAGGCAAGAGGTGCTGCTGCAGGTAGTGCTCAAGAGTCGCATGCTAATTTTTTGGGACTGGGAAAGGTTAGTGATGTCCTATCTACTTAGACAAGAGCTCTGGAAATTCATGTGTTTCCCTGGAAAAAAAAGTAATGCTTCTATGATTCTGTGTTTGTGCACTTGGCGTAGCTTGAGACATTAGGACTGCTGGCAAGAAACTGACTTTTGAGAAAATGGAGAGTTTTAAAATTCAGTTAAATCTGCTGATGAGACTTCTTAATTATTGGTGAACCTCTCATGCTTGCAAAAATACCCTAATATGTCTGTCTACAGTAGAAGTGCTCATCTTCAAAAATGACACCTCTATTAAATTAACTTGTTTCTGCTAGCCTCTTGTTTACTTATGGCTGCTTTCATTGTATCACAAAATGCCAATAATGGAGATGACTTACGTCATTTCCTTCAACATGTGCTCTTTGATGTGTTCTTATCACAACTGTACAGGAAAGATTTAAGTCTTGTGATTTAGGTCTAGCTTGAAAGAGATGAGTTTTGCCTTTTGCTTGTGTGGTGTTATGACCTCTAGCTTTGTTTGTATTGAGAACTTTTAATTGCAAATTGAAAATGAATAGAGCATCAGGTAGCTTCTTGCTGGGAAACTTTGTATATCAATCATAGGAGAAATTAGAAGTTTCATTTTTGGGTATATAGTTTTAAAAAATATATATATATCCATTGGAAAACTATTATAGGGGTAGTTCGCAGGGTTTGGGACATCTTCACACTGTAGCTCTTTATTGCTTTAAAAAGTTTTTGAATGCTTCTTATTATTGAATTACCACATGCTCCATAGGCAGAATCAGTAGTGTAAACATGGACACTTAATTTGTTATAATGCCTTATTTTCTCTAATAGAAGTCTGCTACCTCATATTACTTAGACTTCTTCTAGCCCTATAACAGGCTTTTAGCAATGACTATACAGAATTTGTTAATGCTCTGTGCTCTGTAAAAAAAAAGAAACATTTTGCTCCCAAATATATGAAGATCATTTGAAAAATGTGCAGAAAGAATCTTTCCTAATTGATGCAAGTTTCCTCACCTTGAAGTGAAAGGTGTTTCCAACTTGCACTAGCTACAGTGCTTCAGCGTGGTCACTCTCTGCACAGATGCTGAAGGAAAGGCTGCAGCCACCCAGTGCACATTTCAAGTAAGAGGTCAGGAGGGTTTATTTAGTTGTTGGACACACAGAACTGACTCCAGCACCAAAATGTTAAACCTTGGTTTGCTTTCTTTTTAATGTACATGTAATCATCACTCGTATCCTGTGTGACAAGACCCTATTGGCAATGTTTCCCTTTGTTCAGAAGTTGCCTCGAGGATGCAGGAGCATCTGATGTTTGAGCATTACCTTGGGAGCCTACCAAGTCTTTGAGAGTCAAACTGCAGCAGGACGTTAAAGCTGGAAAAAAAAAAAAAAAACCAAAAAAAACCCACTAACTTCTGCAGCATCTGATATGCTGCTTCTCCAGGTGGAAAAATCATCTCAGCATTTCTGTCAGGATTTCCACCACTCAAATGAGTTATTTTGTCCTCTGTTGCCTTCCAGCCTTGTTCATTTGCAGCCAAACTGGGCAGAGCCCTTCTCCTTCACTGCTGACTCTGCGATGATCT
>NC_143442.1:2740000-2885000 GCF_987193195.1 Phasianus colchicus | reverse complement strand
TTAATGGAGAAAACAGCTTCTTGCACAGATTGCAGAAAGAAATGGGTGGAAGAAGTAGCTAGAAAGTATGCAGTTCTGAAGTCACAGGGTGTAAGGAGTAATCTTGTCAGCTATATCACATACCAAACAGTTCAGAAGTTTCAGGAAACATATAAAACTACCTAAAGTGATGAGCTCAGGCTGGTTAGGGTCTACGATGGCCTTAAATGAGCCAATTCCTGCTAAAAAACATATGGCCCTGTTCGTAAACATTAGTCATTTCAGTGCAATATCATGTTCATGTGATCATAAGATTTCCACAGCAGATCTGCCTTCCTGCTAACCAGCACCGAGCAAATGCAGAAGAGCTTCAATCTGTCACCAGGCACTCAAAAACACATACCTAAACACAAGGAGCTGCTAAAAACACCAGTTCCAAGCCCAATAAATCGCAGAGGACAGGAAATCCATTTTATAAAGCATTTCAAGAGGTTAAGCAGGAGCAAAACCGACCATTAAGGATTTTCAACAGATTGGTCTCAAAAAACTTGGGTTGGGTTGCATTGGGTTGAGCAAAACACTTCATTATAATGTGGTGGGGTGAAAGACGCTTTGAAAACCTGAAGTAAAATAGAACTTTGATGGATAATCACTCAAAAATAAAAATGCTGAATTTGTCTTTATCTCAATTCTGTCCACTTGGAGGGTGGAACTAGATGATCTTTAAGGTCCCTTCCAACCTAAGCCACTGTATGTTTCATTGATCTACTGATTTTCTTTGCATGATTGATAAGACATTAGATTTATTGATAAAAGCTGCACTCTGATATAAACTCATTTTCTGCAAGGAAAAGCTTGCACTCCTATTTCCCCTGGCTGGTTCTGCTGAAAGCTCCCATTGGTGGCTCAAGTGCCATTGCAGTGCACCCATAGGGAGCCCTGTGGCAGGAACAGGGCTCTGCCAGCAGCACCAGGCTGCAGGAAGAAGGTGATTCAGCAAAGGTTGATGGCTATCAGCTAAGAAAACAGAAAACTGACAAAATAACAACCCTTTGGGGAAGGAAACAGCAAAAAAGACACCATTATAACTGCAAGGAAGAGCCTGAAGGCAGTGTTTCAACAGCTCATCAAAATTTGCAAGCTTTTCCTTTGTTTTTGCATTAGAAGCAGTCCCAAGGTGCAACTGGTTTCATACAACAATTACCTTGAGAGGTGCTGTATTAAATTCATCATTTCTTCCCATTTTGCCCACGTTCGTAACAGGAAGCATCGGATGAATGTCACAAAAGTGGTGCTGACTGCACCTCTTTTCCTGGTGAGCGCATTTCTTTTCTCACCTTAACAGCTCTCCCCAAGCTGGGAACGCTGCCTGGTTTCTTTTTCCATACCTCTCTGCAAGAGCTTACAGGCTTCATATATAAATTACAATTCCCCTTTATTAATCTAATTGATCGTTTGGTTCCAAATGCATATGCAAGATCTTTTGAAACCTTTTAGACCCCTGCGGTTCAATATCAATCTCAAAATATTAAAAGCATCTTGTGGAAAATTAGAAAGCAGATGAGACACTTTGGGACTGGAGAAGCTGTAGAAACTTTTAAAGCAGCACTGACACAATTATTGAATGCTGTCATTGCTCAAAAGGGCTTTTTGTTTTATTGGTTCTTTTGTAATTGTTTTGTACTTTTACTCTGCCAGGAATTCAACTTAAATGAGAAACAACGTTAAAATGAAACCAAATGAAGTCATACGCTTTGGAGACTTCAATTTTTTCATGCCCATTTTCCAGGCTTATATACAGCACTGCCTGAACTTCCTGGAGCGCTGTTGTCATCTAAGAACAAAATATTTTGGAAGCACAAGCTCCCATTCTCAAATGATGGAAAAGCCTTAGAAAAATACAAAGAACGTATAAAATATCAAACAGCTCTCACCAGCATGGATTGCTTTTCTAATTTCTGTTGGAAAATCATCCCTCTAGATCTGGAGCATACAGGGGAAGGAGCACGTGTCACTGTGACTCTATGGCTCCTTGGGAAGCTGCCCTTGCTGGGATAAAGGAGGCTGCGTTTGGCACCGTACAGCATGCAGAGACAGGACTGCAGGTGGCATGATTGTTCCAACTGAATTAGAGCAACAAACAACATTATTGGCATTCCGTGCAACTGTTTTCTCATGAAAAGTAAAGGAAAACGTTCCTCTGCTTCCACTCTTTTTTTTTTTTTTTTTTTTCCTGCAGTTATCAAAGCACACACAAAGGAAGGAACCAACTTGAACACAATCAAAAGAATCACGATGCTAACTCTAACAGAAGAAAGCAAAAAGAAAACTAGATCATATCAATATGGTCGTTGAGTTTCAAACACCTTCATAGCATCAAATGTGTTGTGTTAGGAAATGCCATAAAGCAACGCTGAAATTAAATTAATACACAGCAGCTTTGAGCACCAGAGTATTTTGAGAAATAGGAGTTAACAGCATAAGTGGTTCAATTTCAAACTTCTAGCAAACATTTAGAGTCAAATGTATATTCATATATAATAAAATTTGAGCCTGGTGACTTTCAGTGCAATTAGGAATCTTTCACCATACTTAACAACACAAAATACAACACAGAAGGTGAATTATTAGGAATTAAAACAACTTCAAAAAGCAACGTTTTTGCTAAAATTCTCTGCTGAAAGCTTTGCACAGTGAGCTGGTTGGTGAAAAAACAGCCATGTGAATATCAGCAAGAATTCTCAAGCAACAATGATCAGAAATTAAAATTTGTTAAAGTTCTTACATCGTTTAAGTGTTTATTACTTCTATATGGGCCTTTCTGACTGCTCCCAAAATGAGCTGAGTTTAAAAGGGAAGAACATTGGACAGAGGACCTCAGGGAGGCCAAGGGAAAGTGGTAGTAAAAAAAAGAAAATACAGTGAGTATATGGGCACTAGCAAAGAGGGAAAAGGGGGGCGGGGGGGGTTAAAATGGAAGGAAAAAGGAAAAAAAAAGGAAACAGTTTTTCAGAAGAATAAACAGCACAGAAAGTAAAGTAAATCTTGCAGGACTTGGCATCATTTACTTGATCTGTTCTCTTTAATCTCTTCATTACTTCTTGTCTTAAAGAATTTACTCACATGATTCAATGTTTTATACTTCACTTCTGCACGTAAATAGCTAACACTAAGCACATCCTCCATCTCCAGCCACCCCAAAAAGATTCCATGAAACCTCTCATTCTTCATCCCCAGCTATAAAACTTCCCCAGTCAAAAGTGGGGATGTATATATATAGATACATACATATACATGCATATTTATATATATAAAAGAAGTGGGAACATTCACCAGCAACTGAGAAAGAAGACAGAGAGTGCAGACATCAGCTGAAAATGATGGTCATGGTTACACGAAGGCCACAGCTGTCTGCCTTTATCTCACTTACAGTTAGCCTTAGAAAAGGAAAAGACTACCTGACAACACAATCCAGCAGGGGAACAAGCAATCATAAAGGAATATCATCTGTCTGCCATGACCACAAAGAAAAGGAAATCAGACTATTTTTACATAGGGAGTTGCATAAAAGACATTGCACATCTTTGCAGTCCGGCTTTTATCACTCTAATTTTACCAGTCCTATTTAAATTCGACAAAGAGTTAATGGCTAAGAAAAAATAAATAAATAAAATATATTTAAAAAAAAAATCAGCATGACCTTTCACCTCCTATCACCACACTACTTATCTGACTGTTCACAACATCTTTCTTTCCCACACCTGAGGCTGTGACCCCTCCTCATTTCCACAGCTAACCTGGTCCATCAGGTTATATAAAACTCCACACTGTTAACTGGCTATTGCCCTACTCAGTTGACTCTGAAGTAGCTCAGTCATCTTTTAACCCATCAGTACAACATAGCTAACACATTCTACCTTTCTGTGTGGAACTCCCAGCCCAGGAAAGCCCTCTAAGACTCTCCTGTCTTCCCAGTTCCCAGGTCAGCAATGGCAAAGGCCATTACTTCATGAAACAGCGATGACAGCTCCCTTTTATACCTACTTGTAAGGATGTTGGATAAGAGCACAACTAGATAATAAAATAAACTTTCCCAATAAATTATGACTCAGTGTCACTTTGGAGCAAACCACAGCATCATTCACCCATAAATCAATAATGAAGATGGCAGATGGATGTAATTTACCCACTAAAGAGTGTAAAAAAGCCAGGAGCTGCTTTAAAAAAATAAGATTTTTCTCACCTGCCACCTGATAACTTGAGGAATAGACAAGACTCACCTACCGTTTCATGGCCACCTTCTAGGATCAAAGCATTATCTGCAAATCTAGATATCCACTTTGTTATCATTAAGTCCAGTCAATTATAGTCAGAAAGGAATCATATTCTTCTACTTGTTCATACACGTCAACATTATGATCTAGGCAAAGGTCATAATGCTCCAATATCCAAAATCCAGTTAATTGATTCCCTCTGGGTATCAAATCCCTCCAGCACTGGAGTTATTGCTCCATCAATCATAATGCTGTTTATACCAAAGTATTAGAAGAGTGTCCAAAACACTGAAATCTCTTTCTACTTCTGTCTTCAGTTTCTCCTCCAGCCATTTCTGAGAACACCAATTTTCTTGATAACACATTTAAAATTCAGTTGCCCTCAAAGGATTTGATTGTGTCTATAAATCTGAGCCTGGCCTCTGATGAGATCCCCAAATGGTCCAAATTACTCCAAAACCCTGCCACATTATTTTCATCCATACTCTAAAAAAATTGAAGGATCATCTTTATCATCTGCTTTGGTTATTTTGTGTCCTAGAACCACAACTCACATCAACTTTTCCTAAGTGATTAAGCTTTCCTCTAGTGACACATAACATGACTACATTTTTATCTCACTTCCAAGTGTATAAATTGTCATATTTTTCCTTTCATTCCTCTCCTACCAGATGGAAACCTTGGCCCTACAAAGGAACCCTGCTCTAGCCAGGGACACTTGAGTTACATTGGGCAAAGCTGTGATAAGGAGTACAAAAAAATCAGAAAAGGCAGTATCCAGCTCATGTTGAAAGGGGACATACCACAGGATATTTGTAAGCCTTTAATGGAGTACAGTGGCAGGATAGATAGGCTGAATGGTAAAACATGGTAACAACGGTAAGTAAGTCACAGCAGCTGAGCAAAGCAACATGTCTCAGGGGCAACTCTTTTTTGATTGACAGTTTGCTCAGAGGGATACAGTCCATAGATAGGATGGGCAGTGTGGCTAACTCCTTTTTTTCCTGTTACCCCTTTACTCTAAAATATTTCTGCAAATATTTATAAAAAATATTGAAAAATAGTTCACTTAAAAAAATACAGATTCTTAAGGAAAAAACATAACCATGTAATTTTGCAGCTGAAACATTCTTCAGTCACCTGGTATAAAGCATTCACTGAACTTTCTTTGACTAATTAGAGAAGCTCTTCAAGCTGGTGATGGAGCTTTCCTCCCGTGAGCCCAGCAACGCTGACAATAAATAATAATAATTGCATGGCGAATTCAACTTCAGTTTTTTTTTATTGCTGAGGAACACAAACAACAAATAATGCCTGTACATCTATCAAAGAAGCAGCAACCCAAGTTCAATGAACCATCCTAACTGTGTGCATTTATTTAAAATAAAAATGGCATGCAAATGCATATGCAAATTAGGGGTGGCCCTCAAGCTCCTGGAGAGTTGCCAGAAAGCCCTCAGTGTTGCAAAGTTGAGCATCCTATCTGCCATATGGTAAGACCTATCAATCTTGGAAGGGAAGAGATACCAGCTCTTCATGCAGATGGCACCCAGCAGAGTACCTGTACAAAGTTTGGGGATGTAATGATGAAAAAAAGAAGTATTTCCAACGTTATGAAAAGCATTCAGCTTTCTAATCACAGCTTAAACATTAATGCTACAATAAAATGATGCAGAAAGTAGCACTATCATATAACTAACGCTTATATAAAAGTCTTCTAGCAGGATTTATTAGCCAGCGATGGAGAAATTTACATAGATCTTTCTTTGTTAGCTGTTTCAGTTTAAGAGAGGTTGTGAATGCCTCATCCCTGGAGGTGTTCAAGGCCAGGTTGGATGGGGCCCTGGACAGTCTGGTCTGGTATTAGATATGGAGGTTGGATGCCCTGCATGCGGCAGGTGGGTTTGAGTTTCATGATCCTTGAGATCCCTTCCAACCCTGGCCATTCTATGATTCTATGATATGCCTCTCTGGGATGGAATAGGTACACCTACAAGAATGGATTAGTTAAGATCAGGAGGGTGCTTATAACCTCCCCAGTTGTCCTCACTGATTTCTTCATGATTGACATTAATAGCATCAAAGCTCAAAGTACACAAACTGGCTTTCTTTTGAATAAACCAGAAGAGGTACCCCTGAGACACATCCAGGCTGTGCTCACTGCTAAATTCACAGGCCTGTCCTAGCCCAAGTCCTGAGCAAAAATTTCTGATACATTTATAGGTTTCAGCATCACAGCTTCAACTCTACATATGGGTTCCCATTGCCTCACACTGTATACGCCTCAACCTATATGTACCCAGCAGAAACGCATAGCCCAGAAGAACAAGAAGAACTGGCATTGCTGCAACAGGCACATGGATGTTGCAAAATACGTCAGCTTTTCTTGATAGTTTTGGGGTTCTCACTTCTCTGAAAAGGAGTTTGGAGAAGAGATTTTCTCTTTTGATATTGAGCAGTCACACCAAAGAAACTTCCCGTTCCCACATGCATACCATTAGCACAGTGTACATCTGAAAAATTATATTTATATATCTCAGAATGTGAAGTGCTGCGTAATTAAGAGTTTAGATGGGGAATTTGTGACGGAGGAACAGGATTTGGGAGTTCTGTCATCTGTTCCGTACCCCACTCGCACAGCTCCGCGAGGAAGCTGCACACACGTGGCACAGCACTGCCTCTATTTATAAAGTGGCGAGAACATCACTGCTCTGCTGCAAAGCCCACTCAGCCAACTTGTGTGAGTCTTTCATAACGAAGAACTCATTTGCAAGATATGGACTCTCCGTCTGTTTACGCGTTGCTGTCCGTGGTCCTACTTGAGCTGTGAGTGCTGGGTTGCGTGGGAGCTTCATTCTCTGTGAGATGGCATGGACTGCTGGCTTGGCCTCATAGGAGCTGAGGGTGCCTGGTAAGATCAGGTACCCAGTGTGGAAAAATGGTTAACACCACACTGATAATGTGGCTGAGCTTGATGCGTTGCCAAACACAATGTATAGTTTTTGTGTAGTGTTGCCTGTAATCAACACACTGTGGTAGAATTAAGGGACTGGTTGAGTTTAGTTATAAGAAATGAACTCTCATTCTCAAATGCCAAACTGAACAAGGGTTTGTGGTGTGGTTTTCATTTTGTTTTGTTCTTTCCCTAGCTAGAGAAAGAGAACATTAGTAATTTTTTTCCATTGTATATTGTACGGCTCCTAAAGTGAAAAAAAAATCTGGCAAACACACTTAGCGTATTGCACACCACATGATTAGTACAGGTCTGTTGGTAACATGGAATCAGTTCAGACAATGGACGAAAATAAATCATTAGTAGGTACACCAGATTTGAGGTGGAAAAGGCATTAATGGCTCTTAAATGAGGTATACTGCATAGAAGGATTATATTTTGAATGGTGTTAAAATTGCTCTGGGAGTGAATATTCTAACGAATGTTATTATTTGTGTACTCAAACTGTGGTGAGATGAGGTTGAAATACTGAAGAGAGTTTATGAAGAGTACAAATAAATTCTTGACGAGTTTCATTTTTTTTTTTCCTTTTACATTCCAAAAAGAGGGTAAACTATGCTTACGGTAGCACTGCAGCTATATTTATTTCTCACTATTATTCAAGGAAATTTTCTTAAACACTTTTTCATAAAAACATACAGTAAAAGCACATGAGTGAAAATGAAGCTCAGACGCTTGCAAGCTGTGAAATCAAATTGCCATTCTTTTGCCCATTCCTTGATGTTAGCAAACACTGAGCTTTGGCCACCAGTTGCAAACCATACATCAGTCTGAAACGGCTTCCGAGGCAAATATTCATGAAGTGCTAAAAGTCTGGCCCAGATCTACGTGTGCATTATAGGCAATGCATTATAAATGGCATGGAGCTGCTGCAAGGAGCATGGAGGCACCCTTGGGAAACAGGGAAGTGCAGCTGCAGCTGGCAGGTCAGACTGCTGTTGCAGTGCTCTGCAGCTGGAGACAGCTTGGCTTTGCCTCTTTCCAGAAGCCCCCTCAATCCCAGACAATCTCATAGCACACTTCCAAGTCACCGTGTAAATATTTGGTGAAAGTTTACATATGGTTAAATCTTAGCCCCAGACTCACGAGTACAAGCTGGTTCAGTGCTGGCTTAAAGCCTTCGTAGAAGCAACATGTCTGCCTGAAATATGCTTTCTAGTAGATTCCCATGACCATCACCCAAGGGACACAGACTCAGGCTCCAACTCTTGCCACTTGCCTGTCTCATTCCTGGCTCTTCCCTTCTACATGGACTTCAACACACATTTTGCTCCATCCTGCAAAATCTGCCATCGGAGATGCCTTGCTTTGTACTGACTTTTATGCAGGTAGATAGTGATAGGACAAAGGAGAATGGATTTAAACTGAAAGCGGGGAGATTTAGGTTAGATGTTAGGAAAAAATTCTTCACACACAGGGTGGTGAGGCGCTGGCACAGGCTGCCCAGAGAGGTTGTGGATGCCCCAACCATGGAGGTGTTCAAGGCCAGGCTGGAGGGGCTCCTTGGTAGCCTGGTCTAGTGGTTGGCAACCCTGCCCATGGCAGGGGAACTGGGACTAGATGATCTTTAAGGTGCTTTCCAACCCAAACCATTCTGTGATTCCATGATTCTCGCTCACTCCTTATCAGCTCATCAGACCTCCCCTTTCTGCTGCATTTATCTGCTTTTCTCACTACTACCTTTTCAGAAAAAAAAATTATTTCTAAAATGAAATGCTGTACATCTCAGCTTTGGTACTGTGTCATTGTTGAAGGCAAGCTGGCAGACTGTCAGGCCGTTTTCAGTAAGTTATACCACATTCAAAGTTAAAACGGGACCATTTATCCATGTTTGTACTTCTGGGATCATGATTTGTAGAAACAATTCGTTCCAGCAATGGAACTTTTTGTTATCATTTTCAGAGGAACGCTTGGCAAGATGGGGCCATTTAAAAAGCAAAGCAAAACAAAACAAAACAAGAAAAGGAAAAAAAAAGAAAGAAAATAAAAAGAGAGAGAGAGAGAAACCACTGCTGTGCTTTTTCAATTTTCACATCTCTAGGTTATCAACTGCTACAACTAATGCTGTCCTGGTACGCTGGTGAAATAGATCTTTTCCTTTATAATTCCTTTCAGATAAGCTGCTATTTTGCTATGAACTCCCTCAAACACCAGTACAAGCGAAACAGGAGAACACATGAAACTCTGATGCAGCTCAGATCCTTTCAGAATACAAACGACAGGGCTGTCATTTTGGATCAGGGTAGGACTGAAGTACCATTGGATGGATCCTCCCTGCACAAGGGCAGCCCTGCAATGCTTCACCTGGTGAAGGGCCACTGAATGGGTAAAATTCATCTCAAAACACACTCCGTAAAATAACACAGAATTCTAACTTGCTTGCAAACAGGTTCCTTTCAACTGCTAAAGGAATATCAGATTTTGCCTAATTACCAGGACATTTCGATCACATGCAAAAAAAATCTGTGAATAGATCTAATAAGAAATTCAGATCTCATCACATAAAGGGAGCACAAGGAGATTCTCCCCATATTTATTTGGAATCAGACATGTTTCAGAAATGACGTGTTTGGCATTGACACGTTCAGAGCTGAATTTCTGTGTTTTTACTTTTTAAGTGAAATTGGAAAATAAATTTCAGAAAGTAGAGTAAGAATGTTAAATTATTCAGAAGTAACCAGAACATTTCACCTCAGCCAACTAAATCAGGTGAAATTAGTTTTTAATAAACTCAAATTATTAGCGAGTTCTCTTAATATTTTTTTAATTTTCTTTTTCTGCCAAGAAGTTCCTTTCAGTTCTCATTCAGCTTGGCCTTTTCCAAGTTTCTCTTAATTAAGGTGTCCTCAATTGGGAATTAAATATATATATATGTACATAAATTATTTGCCAAGCTCAATCCCAGACTAATGAGCTTATGAGTAAATTACAGTAAGACCCCATACTGTCTCCTCTTCTTTCAGTCACACTTCACAATTTTCTCCTAAACAGTTATTTGTAATAAACTTACTAAGCATTCAATTTCTGTTGAACTGCAAAGTTCTATTCTTGCTTGGAGTTTGAGTAGTACAACTGTCTGGTGACCTGAGAAGATGGAGTACAAAATTCCTGCCAGGGGATGTTAACTCTCCCTTGATGCAATCTTTCCACGATACACTGAGCCAATCGTAACTTGCATAGAGGGCTCCTTGTCACAAAAGTTTTAACACCAATAGTAAGAGGATCTGATTTCTATAGTGTTTTTATGTCATTGTTTCTCATCAGTTACATTTCCCTGAAATTTAATGTAATCAACAAAAATGGAAAACTTCCTTTCAGTAATACATAGTATCCTATAATTCTTTATATAAACATCAGTAGATATAGGATAATTTCTAATATATCCCACCAATAACTCTTCTGGCTGGTACAGAGTTCATAGATTGCTGATATATGACACTTTTTTTTTTTGTGATTTTTAGTCAATTTTCAATCCACTAAACCAAACTTTCCATTTATTCTGTGGCTCCATATCTTCCTCTTCTAGGAAATCCTGTCAAAGAATGTCTGAATGTGCAAGTATTGGATGCCTGTTGCCTCATTTTGTCTATTCTGGCATAAATAATGATAAAGGATTATAGGACAGCTGTCAGGCATGAGGACTTTCCTCCCCCGTTAAACTTCGTTTCTCTAATCAGGCAATATTTGTCTCTGTGTACCTTTCATTTGGTTTCTTAAAATATTATTCAGGACATTCTCCGTGGTTTATGCCAGGAGATACTTTCTTCCTCTGTGTGCTCCTGGCCCATTTTAAAATAACACTTTTCTATTAGATTTTGACAATCTTCAAGGTTCTGAAATTTCTAATACAGAGCTTCCAATTTCCCTTCTTAGATGTATTTTGTCTCCTCCTGATGTCCTATCATTTTTTTTAAAAGCCTCTAATCTTTTAATAGCCAATTTGGGTGATATCTGCATGCTTCTTAATTCCTCATTTTCAGGCTCTTAAATCGAGTGTTGGATTTATTTAAATGAAGCAGACAGGTGTACAGAAATTTTCTCAGAAAATTCTGTTTTGTTTGGTTTCTCCACTTTATTACGTCTGCGAGTGCTTTGGGTTTTTAATAACTCAACAATTAAAGTCAAACATGAAATACATGGAAGACACTTTGTAGAATATTTTTAGTTTAAATTTCATCTTGTGTGCCAAAACCCTATTTATGGTATTATCGTGATGCCCACGAACCTTTCTGGAGTTAGAACTCTGCCAACATTCCTATTCAAAGCCAGTGCTGTGGTTGTAACTTAGCTGTGAAAACCAGCCTGAGGCTAAATCAAGGCATTGAAAGTTTTCTCCAAGGACTGTTTGTTTGGGACTTTTTTAATGGTTTGCATTAAAAGGAATGAGGCTTTTTTTAGTACATCTTTAATTTGAAAAAAAAAAAAAAGAGAACAACAAAATAAAAACAGACTTCATAATGAACTTATGTAGACCATTAGTCTATAATGTGGACCAGACTTCATACGTGTGCAAGTATGTATGTGTATCCTTATAAACAATTAACTGTAATGCAAATTATTAAAAACAAAAAACTAGCAAAACTATTTCTTATTTTTTGTTGTTGTTTCAAATAAGAGTTTTAAAATGAGGATAGATTTAAAAAGACATAAAAGAAAAAAAGCCAACACACATTAGACAGAAAATCCTAAGTTGGCAAGCCCTGCAAAAGGTCCAAAGCACCCTACAAGATGCAGCCAAAGGCTGTCTGCTGCTCTGTGCTCATGGTTTTGTCCCTTTCTGGCACCCAGTTCTCACCTGTAGCATGCAAAGGGCTGAAAATATCTCAGCTTTAACCAAGCCACCAATAACATCAGAATGCTGGTGCCTGAGCCACGAATCAAGAATCACCAATCCATCTCACAGAGAGTTTTAACAACAGTGTGCAGGTGGCACTTTTGCAAGTTACATCTTTGTTACCTTGACTTAAAGTCCCAAATCTTTACAGGCTGTATCCTTTAAACGGGACACAGTCTGAACATGGGGTTGTATGGAAGTTGTGCATGCAAATTCCAAATTATGTTCCAAAGGAAAACCCCATCCGGCTGGCCCCATATACGTCTCAAGGCAAGATGTTTGTTTCCACCCCACTAAAATGAACCTCTTCACTTCCAGATACCAATGGCAAGCAGGAGAGTCATAGACCTGAGTGCACATCACTTAGTGGCATGAATAACTCCTCAATAAAATCACTACTAATTTATTTAATAGATACCAAGTTTTAATAGATACAAGTGCATTACAACAGAGAGGGGACTGAAGACAGAAATACAGAGGAGCATCCCCTTCATGATCTCCCCTCACTTTCAAAAGGCAATGGTACTGAGTATTTAGCAGACCAGGACTCAGGAAGACCATCACCACCCAACCCCTACCTGCATGGTCCCAAATGTCAGGGCAGATCCTAAGAAAGCGCATAGCTGAGCTCAAACCTTGACCCCAGTATATCTGTGACAGAATCTGACTTCTGAGACTGGCTCCTAAAGTCTCATTTCTGAGCTTTCCTCTGTTAAATAAAGCGCTTTTATTAGGTGAAAGGGTTTGTTTTACAAGCAGGTTACGTGCATTCTCAGCCACCTGGGAAACATAGGTCACAGCCCTTCATATAATAAATCACTATCAGAATTCTGAACACATGGGACGTTTTGCCCCATGCTGTGTTTTATACAGAAAAACCTGAGCAGTTTGCATCTGGGTCTAAAGTGCGTTTAGGTTTCTGAGGATATTTATAACTGCTGTTTCAATCCTTCCCTGATACATAGCACTCACTTGGTCTGCTTGGGCAACACTGAGATTGGCTTCCTAGCTGTTTGAAGTACATAGATTTATGAAGGAGAGCACTTCACATTAGCATAAAGAGAAAAAGCAGATAAACAAACTTTGGCACAGCATTAAGGATACTGAAATTGATGGTAATAACACTGCTCTTCATTTAAATCTGAATGGCACAGATAGATAAAAACAGATTTGAAAAGAGATCAAGGCTTAACATCATTAATCTAAGTTTGGCTCCAAGGTAATTTTGTCAAAATCACCTAACAATCCTCAAGTCCCAGAGAAAGTCGGTCATTTGAAAATGCTGCCTTCAAAATATCAGATATGGATTCTTAAAGATTCCAAATAGACACAGCTGCCACTTGCTGGATGAACTGGGCCAAATATTATCTTGCTATGCCACAGGTTGCTCATCTTTGAATAAGGATTATGCTACAGAAACACAGACAGTCAGAAAGGCTTGTCTGCACTCATTACACACGTCAAATCAATTTATAACTGCAAAAGGAAAGCTTCTGTTTTTATTCTTTTACCTGCACAATTAGGAATTGTCATCTTAATGACATTTAGTCTCTTCAGACATTTGTAAAATGTACTGAATTCTATCATTTTGTTGCCACCTGCTCCAGGATTAGCTACAACATGTTTCTGCTTTAAGAAGAAATACATCACGCGGTGTCATATCACCTTCAGGGAAATTCTACTGTCACTTATAGGCAAGAAAAGCCACCATCTTCCCAAAGTGAGCCAGCAAGGGTCTGCAGAGGTCACCGGTGTCCACCAAATTACCCACCCCAATAATGTAAATTTACACACTGGAAAGCCTAAATAGTTGAAAGCAAATCTATTGTTGCTGCAACATTGGAATGTGTTGTTAATAGGTATGACAAAGTAGTAATATCATACCAGCATTTTTTGTATTTCCACTTCAAACAGTAAATCCGACTGAATTTACCTAATACTTCAATAATCCAATTATAACACTTTACTAGCAGAAATCATCAGCACATAAGCCTCAGAGGCTGTTAAATTAGGACTGTGTCGAGCTGCTCACCCAAGATGCATTTCAAACTCTGACGAACAAGTTCCTCCAAATTCATCAGGCTCAGCTTATGCCACCACAGTGGCTATGAGGAATGCACAAAAACCACCTCAAATACACGGTGAGAAATCCAGCCCATTCAAATCCAGCCCATCCACAACACTGATGATAGGCACGAGATGTGATACCGAGCAACATGACAAAAACTCACCATTTTCATAACAACATAACAAACTACTAAGTTTTTAGCTTGGCAGAAATTGTGCGTTTTGGTGTCAACCTTGTAAGCTGCAAATTTATTGACTAAAGTCCATTTATACTGAATACTGTATGTTCTAAACACAAATAGCCAATGTTTTCCAATACTGGAGGATTTAGTGCTCGTAAGTGTAATTTCATTTATCTTTTCACAGTCATATCACTTCCCTTTACTCCCCTCCACCATAAATCTGCACTCAGTGATTGCATTTCTTGCATATCCAACTCCTTTCTTTCTCTGCACGTAGTATTTATTTAACGGATCGAGGGAACCATCCTTCAAACAAAATGGGATATTCTATTCACAGTTAGAACATTAATATGTCAGTAAAGGTTTTTTTTTTCTTTTACCTTCAAAGGAGAAAATAAATTGTGAAGACTTAAATACACACAGGCTTGATAATGAGCAATGACACTGTGAAATAATGACTTGACTTGGTTGATTCCTAAAATTTAGACAAAGAATTTTGGTCCGTATTTAGTAATTATAGCAGTAATTATGATATCCCATACCCTTCTGAAAAAGTGCTGATGAAACATACCTTGTTACTTCAGGCAAGCTTAGGAAACTGTGATGCACCATGAGAAAGCCTTGGGTCAAATTTGCTCCCCTGTCCTATAAAGCAAAACAAAACCACAGATTAAATAATACTCCCAGATACTCTGTGCAGATCTGAATTTCCTCAAAGCATCAGATGTTCCAGCCTATAATTGAGCTGGGTCTACCTCGCATTTTTTTCAGTGAAATGTATGTTTAAATATCAACTGCAATTAATACTGAGAGTAAAAGACAGCTTATTTCTGTGAATTCTGCTGACATTTTGTGTGTGGAATGTTTCTCTTTACTAATTAAATACAGTGAACTATTTTCTGACGGTTAATGCATTTCACCAAATTTCCAATTTAAAATGAGTTAACTACAGCATATTTATTTGTAGTTCTATTATGCTCCAAGCCAGAGATGGGACAGAAGAGGTAGACTGCACAAAAAGAAACACAGATTGTAACTACTCCATGTTTGGCAGTTGTCTGTGGAAAATCCAATCCTGCCATAAATACACAAACCAACCCCACTTTTGTATTGCATTATTTTAAAAATAATTGCAACATTTTCACATCCCCTAAAATGTGCTATATATCCATAAAAATTATCCATATATGCCTCCAAATGAATGAATTACTTTTCACTGTACTGTAAAATACAGATAAAAGAACTCTACCCAGAACGTTAAAAAATGCTTTTAATAGATGCTTTTCCATATGCATAATAAGGAATTATTTCACTTGGGGATGATTGGGAAACTGAATTTATATGAAAAACAGTTAAAATATAAATTTTGGCTGGTGCTTCTGCACGAGAGCCTGGTTGTGTGTTTGCATAGGTGAGGATGGGGGGGCCAAGATAGCTGTGCTGGCTGTGCTGGCACAGGGTACAGCACAGCTCACAGAGCAGAGATGCTCCAAAGCTCAAATCCAGTGCCTGAGATACTCCAAAGGAAAACTTATAGTTACTGCTTGCTTGCAATCCATAACATTTTTTTAAATATTCTCGGGGCTTTCTAGCATAACAACATGAGGAACCTCAGATATTAGCAAGGTCTGTGAACCCTTCATAGAATCGCAGAATAACTTGGGTTGCAAGGGACCTCAAAATGATCAAACTCCAACCCCATGCCACATGCAGGGCCACCAATCTCCACACTTAATACTAGACCAGGCTGCCCAGGGCCCCATCAACCTGGCCTTGAACACCTCCTTATACCTTGTTTGTACAGACAGAAAAATATCTGACAGTGAGGGAAAGAAGTAGAAAGGAAAAACATCACTACGGGAAACTCAAGATTCTTGTATCAAAAACCTTTTCATGCTCCTTCATTCTTTAAGTATAAATACATATATATATATTAAATATCCCTTTCCAGTAGGATTTCTAAGTATGCAAAATATGAAGAAAAAAAGAAAAACAAGCATGAAACTGGAATATGTCCTTAAAGACAACTGGAACAAGATCAAATCTGCAGATTCCCCATAGAACCTTTATTTAAACATACTCCTCTAGTTCCCACTGCAGGACCCTTTCCCTCTCATGCTTTTATTATGCTAATTTGCTAAAGAGGACACCAAACCAGTACATGAGTAACTGTGTCTGGGGGGGAGCCTGGCTTCCATCAGCCTGTCATGCCAAGGCCACAGGTCTCAGGGACTGCTCACCCACACAGGGCAGGGAGATGCTAGCCAGGGGAGCAGAGAGACATTAGGAGCCCTGGAGTTTAGATCCTGAGTATTTGAGGACAGCTGGAAAAGATTTAGACAGTGTTTTGATTGCTGTCCAAGCAAGGGGTGCCAGCAAAAAATAAACAAATAAATAAACATAGCTTTCTCCATATATATTTTCCGTGACAAAAGCTGATTCTCGAGTCGTGGATGTTTTTAATAGACAGGAAAAAGCTAACTTTGAAAAGATATGCAAGGAGGGTTTGGAATGGAAAGACTGATGCTTCGTCAAACACAAGGGAGAAAGTAGTGCAAAATCACAGCAGAGCTGAGACTGCTCCAAGGCTGAACAAAACTCCCCCCCTTGTCCCGGGGCTCCCACTAAGCCTGGAATACTGAGGAAATTTCTCCGAGGCCAGGAGGAAATGCAAGGAGAGTGAATACTGCTCTGATGCTTCAGATAGATTTGAGAACACACAACGTGACAAGGTCTGAGGTGAAAATACTGCAGTACTGAAAGCACAGAGCCAAAGAAAATAGGGGCACGGAAACACACACGTTGTAACGTGCAACTTGTGTCAGGGAAAAGCACAACCTTCAGAAGAAGGTATGAGATATGAAGTGGATTACTCTCCTTGGCAAGTCATTTTACCCGACTTTCAGAGTACGCTGAGAAGAAATAGGACAAGCAGCATCATTACCTTAGGGACTTTTTTCCAAAGAGCCAATGGAGAGTACAGGAGTAAAGAAAGAAATTATGGACGTTATTAAAGCCATACAGTTTCATCCCTAAATTACAGCGTGACAGCAACTCTTCTTGCAGGATGCTCTGTGAGCAGATCCTGACATCACTATGTATATTTATGAATTTATCCAGAGACTATTTTCCTTAATGGTGTGTTTGAAAAGTGCCAATTGTGGCTGAGGTCTGTTTGGTTGGGACCTTCAGGAAATTTTTCAGTATGAGAAACGCAAACAAGAAGCTAATAGCAATTTATCATGTCTGAAATCCATCCTGTAATCGCTCTGTGGTGCAGCCCTGCCTTTTATGTGGTTTGTTAAATGTCTCACACACCGTGTGGGTGTTGCATAAGTAATAAATAATAATAACTAATATTTGTAATGCTCTTGTAACAGCAGCTAAACCACTAGCATGCTGACTAATACTGTCTCATTGGCTCCCTATACTGTCTGCAGTCTATGTGCATTCACCTTGCTCCTGCACAATGAAGCTAATAACCAGAGAATAACACAGGAGAGGCACACCCACAGCAAGATGATAATAAAAATAATATTAATAATATTAATAGTATCTTCCTAAGAACTTATTCATTTTATGACAGGACACATATGCATTTGCACAGGCATCAACTTCCTCTGCTCTAAACCATACTCCATTTTACATGGAGTCAATTGCATGTTTCAATTTAGGAGGGAAGGAGCCAGCCAACAAATAGGCTTACAGCACAGAATCATAGAATCAATCATAGAATGGCTTAGGTTGGAAAAGAAACAAGTGGTAGTACGGTTGCCCATAAGCTGTTGGTACTCATACTTGATCCTGAGTGCACAAATCTGCTCTTCCCCAAGTTGGAAGGCCACTCTCTTCTTGGCACCTCCTAGGCTGCCCCAGCTGAACACTGAAACAGAAGCTGCCCTGGGGTTCAGACTTTCTGCATACGGACTCCAAAGAAAAGCAGACAGAGGGGAAAGGCAAGGAGGAAGTTGAGGTGCAACGGGGAATTATTCATACATGTAGAGGCATGTGGAGAAGTCCAGAGATTCTCTATGTTTCTGGGGGTAAACAATTCTGACCATCACAAAAGGGGAGCTGAGGTGCAGGGGCTCACCTCCAATTCTTGCCTCACTGACAGGTCCTAAAGGATCTGCCAAGATGCTCTGAACACAATGCTTTACAGTGATGATCTTTGTGAGACTGGGAATGAAACATAAGCCATGATCTGATTTGACACTTCTCTTTATCACGAGTGGAACCAGGACCCAGACTTTTAATACTAATGGTTTGGGACACTGGAAATCCACATGTGAGGCTTGGCTTTCTTTCTGCTGTTTACATGGTAAAGTGACATTCTGATTCAGTCTCTCTCATCAAATTCATGATTTCAGAAGTTCCTTTAAACATGTCTGCAACATCACACTAACTATACAATACCTCTGTGTCAATATATGTCAGTTGCTTTGGGTTATTTTTTTCCTGTTGGAAAGAAGGTCAAAACAGCAATGCAAATGTATTAGGGGAAAAAAAAAAATGAATTCAAGTAACGTTACTTGTTTCTGGACTCAAGATGCCAGTCCATTTTTAAATCACACAGCTGAGTATTCAATTCACAAATACAATGAGGGTACTTTCAAATTTTAGCTGTCATATTCTGTTATGTTGCCTGATGTTAAGTTGCATTGTGCTAGCAGTGAGTGGGATAGGACTGAACATAATTCACCACATTATAAACAGCGTAACATAACTTGACAACTGAAATTTAAAAGGAGGAAATTCTTAACCATAGGATCACATTGCATATTCCCATACATTTATAAACCGAGATCCCAGCATAAAAGCTGATAAGGTACCTATTGCCAAGAAATAAACACAGTCTCATTTTTGTGGCACGCAGATAATTTGGGGTAGTTGTATTTACATCTCTATTCCCTGACTGCGTGGCTGCCTCCTTCCTTCTGTGCTTTGTAGAGGGACACCTGGTGATGGGCCCATCTGAAAACTTCCATCACACCTGAGTCGCAGCAGACCAACACTGACTGTTATGGAAGCTGTTTTGTTTGCTCTCCTGGGCTAAAATAAAGAATGAAGTCACACATTTCTTCAACACGAATATGCTAAGAGACATAAATCTGCTCCCTGGCACTACTGTAGAACAAACCATAGTAAATGTTTAAAAATGTGCTCCTAAAATAAGCCCTGGCTGAGCTCTGATGTCACTTTATTTAATTCACATTGGCACTGCATACACAGCTCAGTTTACCAGAGAGGATTCATTCTTTTCTGAAGCATAATTACATTATCAGATATTCAGTAGAGGCCATAAACCACAAAATGGAAATTAGACCGTCAATGGCCATTTTATACTACAAGGATTATTGTATTTTAACGTTTGTGTTGTCAACACTGTGCTGGCAATCTAGCATGTGGACCCCAATTTTCAACATCACTCCAACCTGAATAAAATCTACATACATGAACAACAAATTGGACAATCAATAATGATATTTTAAGCTATATCAGCTTCTGACTGACAGCAAACAAAGCAACAGCGCTGAGGCACTTATTTCTTTTCTAGTCTTATCCCTTTTGGGTCGAGGGAAACTTCTTTTGGTGCATCGTTTCCTGATCTTCAATATAGAAAAAAGTGAGCTACATCTTTCTCTTTATTGCCCACTCAGATTTGTAAATGGAATTTATTGCACGCAATGCCCTCTTATAGATTAAATTAATGTTATTGTAAAGAGGTTTAATGCTCAAAGATATTTATGACTCATGCTGAGAAAGAAGCTGTACTCAGTTATGATGATTAATATAATTTTCCCTAGTTCTCACAGATGAAATTGCTCTATGTGCATATTTTGAGTACAAAACAGATAACCATAATTCTAAAGAAAGGCAGCCATGATTGCGTTACTGATACATCATTTGGAATTAGGAAGTTGCTTGTGGCGTGCATGAAATGTTTTTGCTGGATTTGGTTTCTGCTTGATAGGCAAGGGAACGAGCAACATCCACACGACTGCAACCTGTGTTTGTGTTTGGATCCTAGCATAACAAAACTTGGTGCTAACAGACATTGAGCTTTTACGGCCAACCGCTAATAAGACAGATTGTGATTTAAAACTTATATCCCCTGTCCAAAATGAAAGCTGAACGAGATAGGATTTGACAACTTATATTGAAAAATTAAGATTTACTAACTCCTCCGACACATGGACTTGCAAATGGAGCAATCTCTCCACTGTGGCAGTTAAAGCCTCAAAATGGATCACAAATGTCTGGTTAGAAGAACTCTCCAACAGTTTTGCAAGGTCAGTGAAGATTAAACTAAGCGTCTCAATTCCTCACCTTTGGTGGGTCAGCACTCACTAATAGATTACAAATGTTCATGTCCCATTCTGCCTATTGTAGACTTAACTTTTACTGTAGTTAGATTAAAGTTCTGTGACTACTAGTTTCAAAAATAAAATTCCTTTCAGATTTTTGCTTTTTTTTTTTTCTTTTTCTTTTTGTTATTATGTGGGAATAGCAAACTAAGGTCTGTAAGAAAAGGGGAAGGGGTGATACACTGGAACAGGTTGCCCAAGGAGGTTGTGGATGCTCCATCCCTGCAGGCATCCAAGGCCAGGCTGGATGTTGCTCTGGGCAGCCTGGGCTGCTGGATGGTGACCTGCACACAGCAGGAGGTTGGAACTGGATGAGCACTGTGGTCCTTTTCAACCCAGGCCATTCTATGATTCTAAGATTAAAAACTAATAGAGTAGCAACTGGAAAAAAAAAAAGATAATCCTGTAACCAAGACATGCTTATTCCTGGTACTTTTTCTTCCTCTTGAATTTCTTTCTACTCTACCTAAGAAGCAGGTAGAGTTGGTGATCTAGATGAATCAATGTGGCATGAGTTGAACAAATTTTACAATGTGTATTTCAAGGACAGGCTGTGCACTGAAGACCATAAGTATCATACATATGAGGCACTCAACACTATTTCTGCCATAAGCAAGGATTGCCAACCCTGTGCCAAAGAAATCTGAATCTGATCTGAAAGTGAAGTGATGACTTATAGGGACTCACAGCATCCACGCCTGCTATCAATGGGATTGATGTGTCTTATAAAACAGCACAGCTATGCAAGTCCACAAAAGTGCCCAAAAAAGTTTATCCCATTTTTCCTTACATTTTCATCATGGTGAAACTGAAAGAAGCCTTTTGAAGAAAGGTCCTTAAACTGAATGTCCCACTGAGGTTGGACCTTAAGGTTACTGGTTACCTTACTGACCTTCTTCAGGCTTTGCCAGAGGGAAGAATTAAGTATACATTAACATTTGCTTTGCTGAACATTAATTCAGAAGGCAGTGAATAGATGGTGAGCTGAAACTAAGTTAATGACTAATAGCATTTTTTTTGTTAATTGATATTTAAGATTATTTTTATAACCAGCTTTGGAATAAATGCTTCTCAAAGGAAATACCAATATATTTCTTTCTCACTTCCTCCTATTACTGGCCTTATATTTTAATTTCCAGAGCCCTTTTGAAAACCAAATGCTATAAGTTAATTGGTTTAATCTGGTTGTGGGAGTTATCTATTTTTACCTGCAGTTACATATGAAACAGTTTTATATGAAATACTGATTGCCCATTAATTGGGGGGATAGCTGCCTTCATACATTTTGCAATAGTTCAGGCTCCTGGAGTACAGTAACTCTGACGAGCTCAAGGAATTCTTAAATATATTTTAAAAGTTCTTCATGTTATTTCAAACTGCTTGGCATCTGAAGTCAATATAAAGTGCAGGAAAAAAAAAGAGTGAAAAAGCATCTAAATGGAATAGCAATGTCTCTGTATTAATGAATATAAGTCACTTGCAGATAGTTAAAATAGTTAGTTAAAGAAAAGAACACACAGTTCTTATAATGATTCTCTCTCCATTGATTTCTCTAGAAGCAATCTGGTCTGCATTTGGGATGCTCGTGCTTATTCATTGCTACAAAAGAAAGAGTCAATTTGTTTAGGGTACAGATACTAATAACAAAAAAAAAAAAGATCTATTCAAAGTAATGCAGACATGAGTTTTAAATAACAGGTAGCATCTAGAGCTGCAGAAGTCCAGAAAATCCTCAACTCACAAATTACTTGTGCCCGAGGACAGCCTATGAAAGCACAGAAATCATCAAATGGAACTACAGTTCTGAAAAGAATAATAACTGTAATAATATCACAATTAATTGCATTATCTTTAGCAAATATAAACAATTTGTTTGCCCAGGTTACTATTGAGAGCCATACGATGTAACTACGCAGCTATCGTGCTTCAGGACAAATCTCTATCATAATGGGAATTCCAACAATTCACTAACATATCTAGATTCCATCCTTGGAAATAATTACTTGCAAGATTTACAAAAGTAATGCACTATTGCCATGAGTTTTGAAAAAGTGGAACATTGTGGAAATGGTTAAATTTCTCCTTGGATACCATATCCATTCTCAAATCCATTTGGCTTAAAACCAAAGCTATTTTGCTACCATACCATTCGCAGTCTCCAGCACCAAGTCCAAATCCCCTTCAATTGTAAAATACCAGTCCACCACTCAGGATTTTGCTCACACTGGCTGATACTACGTGTTTGCAAAGGCTAAGATAGGAATTCATTGATCTATTTATTTTAAAGGCTCTATTTAAGTTGGATAGAATTTCTCCAAAAGGAAAATATCTGAAAACTTTACGCAGTGTACATTCTTTCACACTAAGGTACAGCTTGATAGCTGTAGAAATCCATGCAGGCATAAAACATGATGAGTTCTATCCATTGAGCCCACCATTTTTCTCAAAACTTGCTACAGAAGATTCTAATCCAAAATTTTCCTGAAAATCTTCTTCCACTGAACAATTTATTCCAGTTTCTATCCTTCTCCCTCTTCACGATGGCTCTTGTCATCTATCATTATAAGTGAACAACACAAAGGCTTAAAGACATACCCTCTGGTTAAAACAACAAAAAAAAAAATATATCCCACAGCTTTCAAGAGGGAACTGGATTAATCACACATAATAATTACACAAAGTGATAACACTTATTATAACATCACATAAACACCGTTAAACGAACAGTGGCAGTAACCTTTAGGAAGGAAAAATAAAGCCAGAAAAAATAATACAAATCAAAGTTTCTGTTGGTAAGACTTTCTGGGCAAGGCTTTGCTGAAACCCCTAACGAAACTAATACGCAACATTTCAAAGCAAATGACAGTCACACTTGATTTACATGTTCCATGTCTTCAAAACACACTAATGAAAAACACATACAAAATACGGGTGGGGAAAAATCACTGCTCTCCAATCTCTCATCCTTCAGCTGTCCTCAGCAACTTAAAAACCTCTTTTCTAAGCTTGTTTTCTAGATCGTCAATGTAATTATGCAACCATTCATATTGTCCGTATTAGCAATTCTTTGTTGAGCTTCACACAGCTCTAAACCAAGGCTTTCAAAGATAGATTTTTTTTATTGCATTAGTTGTGGCTTCAAACATATCAGCCTTCTTCCCTGCAATTGCTTCATTTTTCTGAAGAAACTCCGCTCTGCTGAAAGTTTTGATCTCATATTATCACTCATTTTTATAGTTTCCACTAAGTATCTGAGGAATAGCTTCCAAGAAATTCTTCATGGACATCTATACATTTTCAAGCATGAGCAAATCCTGGTGAGTTCTGATATCAATGGGAAGAGTTCTTACCCCAAGTCACTGGATGAACAGAAGACTGCGAGATACTGTCATGGTCTCAGAACATGTCCCCATGTAGGACTTTTGGAAAAGAGGGATAACGCAGCCCTGACGAAGCTGGAACATAAGGAATTTTCGATATAAGTAGGTAGATAGACAGAAACATCTTGAAAATTTTGAATAATGTAATTAACAAGCATTAGGGGAGACAGATTTGGGTCATGGCAATGACTATACGAAAATCTGGGATATGTTAAAGTAAGAGCAAAATAATGAAGGAGGAGACAGAATTCTGCATCTCTTGACCAGCATAGGCTTTATGCAGCCAAAGAAATGGTTGCATAGGGAAGATGGCTCTAATGGCAGAATTTCACCTGGACAGGAGTAAGGAAAAGTTACAGTTTAAGGGATATGATCCTTGCCTCCTGCTTGCAGAATTTCTTCAGCCCTCCTCATCGTGTTTCTTCAAAATAGTTTCCAAGGATTTCTCTTCTTTGTTCTGTTCTTTTCTTTTTTTTTCTTTTCTTATTTAGGAGAGCCAACCCTTTGAAAGGGTAGATAATAGCAGGACAAGGAGAAATGGTTTTAAGTTGAAAAAGGAAAGATTCAGATTGAATATCAGGGGGAAGTTCTTTACAGAGAGAGTGGTGAGGTGCTGGAACAGGCTGCCCAGAAGTGGATTCCCCTCCCTGGAAGTGTTCAAGGCCAGGTTGGATGGGGCCTTGGGCAACCTGGTCTGGTACTAAATGTGGAGGTTGGTGGCCCTGCATTGTGACAGGGTGGGGTTGTAAATTCATGATCCTTGAGGTCCCTTCCAACCCAGGCCATTCTGTGATTCCATGATTCTTCGTCACCTATAGGGTTCTTTATTCAAAGGGAACAAAAGGAAGGGGAAATGGGAGCAATCAAATATGGCCTTCATGTGGATGAAGCTTCCTAGTAACAGAAGCAACGTGGAATTGCTGGATTGTCAGTGGCCTAAGCAACAACACTGGCTCATAGAAAAACTCTTGAGTCGTATAGTGGAAAATAAATACAAAAACTGCTAAGATGCTGTCAATGAGCAGCAGCAGAGCTTTCATTTAGACAGAAGAGGGGACTGCAGAGAAAACCAGCTTTTTTATCCTGAATATGCAGTGCTTCTTGCACATGGAGAGAGGAAGTGGAGACTCGGAATGAATCTGAACTGGAGACATGCAATGCCTGGTGTCAAAGCAAGAAGTGGGATGGATGTCTGCAAAAAGTGAGATCTGAGCTGATGACAGAGCCTCTGACAAGAGAGGTAGCAAAGAAATCACAGAAATATTCAGAGAAATCTCCAGCTTGCACAAATTCACAGGAAAGATCAACTGTCCATTGGCAAAAGTATATGTAATTATAGCACTAAAATGAAGTGGTTTTAATCTTCACAGTAATTAACAACATGTACAGCAGCTACTATAAGAAAAATAATTGCTAACATAAGAAAGGAACAGCTTGTTCACTTAATTTTTTTTTCCTCTCAAATAACATTTTGCTATTTGCCTGTTGCCCAAAAAATTGTTTGGGATCATTAAATATATAAGGGGATCAGATATCTATATTTTACCTTTATGTCAAATATTTACATGTCATACGTAGGACCTCACCAAGGAGTTGTTGTGATTAGTTGCCAAGAAGCATCAAGAATCAAATACAATTGTTAATGTTTAAGGGTTTTCCTGTTTATTTCTACAAACATACAGGATAAACACTGTCAGCTCAAAGTAAACTATAGAGTACGCTTTTTTTTTCTCCAAAACTAATACCCTATAAAAGCCTAGAACAGTTGAAAACTACATTTAAACCAATTCATTCTGATGACTAGTACCATGTGTGAAGACTCAAAGAAGTTTCACAACCCAGAGACTTTGCTAACTGGTTAAAATTATTATTAAAAAGTTACCCTTGGTTTTGACCTAAGATGATGAAAATCATCCTAAAACACAACAAGAAAAGTTGTCAACATTTGGGTCTGATCAACATAAGCAAAACAGATACAGAATATATTCTTAAGAAACAAAACCTTCAGCTTTTTTTAAAGAAGGGAAGGGAAGGGAAGGGAAGGGAAGGGAAGGGAAGGGAAGGGAAGGGAAGGGAAGGGAAGGGAAGGGAAGGGAAGGGAAGGGAAGGGAAGGGAAGGGAAGGGAAGGGAAGGGAAGGGAAGGGAAGGGAAGGGAAGGGAAGGGAAGGGAAGGGAAGGGAAGGGAAGGGAAGGGAAGGGAAGGGAAGGGAAGGGAAGGGAAGGGAAGGGAAGGGAAGGGAAAAAAGGGAAAAAGAAAAGAAAAAAAGAGAAAAGAGAAAAGAGAAAAGAGAAAAGAGAAGAAAGGAAAAGAGAAGAAAGGAAAAGAGAAGAAAGGAAAAGAGAAGAAAGGAAAAGAAAGGAAAGGAAAAGAAAGGAAAGGGAAAAGAAAAGGAAATGGAAAAGGAAAAGGAAAAGGAAAAGGAAAAGGAAAAGGAAAAAGGAAAAGGAAAAAGGAAAAAGGAAAAAGGAAAAAGGAAAAAGGAAAAAGGAAGGAAAGGGAAAAAGGAAAAGAAAGGAAAAGAAAGGAAAAAAGAAAAGAAAGAAAAGAAAAGAGAAGAAAGGAAAAGAGAAGAAAAGAGAAGAAAAGAGAAGAGAAGAGAAGAGAAGAGAAGAGAAGAGAAGAAAAGAAAAGAAAAGAAAAGAAAAGAAAAGAAAAGAAAAGAAAAGAAAAGAAAAGAAAAGAAAAGAAAAGAAAAGAAAAGAAAAGAAAAGAAAAGAAAAGAAAAGAAAAGAAAAGAAAAGAAAAGAAAAGAAAAGAAAAGAAAAGAAAAGAAAAGAAAAGGAAAAGGAAAAGGAAAAGGAAAAGGAAAAGAAAAAGAAAAAGAAAAAGAAAAAGAAAAAGAAAAAGAAAAAGAAAGCAACACGTATACAGTATCATAAAATCTAAGCCATCACACCAGGGATTAAATTTTGAGTGACATTCAAAAGATTTTCATTAAAGCATCCATTTGTTTCAGTCATTTGAGAACTATTTAGTCACTTAACTCTCCCAGCTGAATTTTTTTTGAATGCCAATTGACAGAGGAAATTCATTCCAACTAAAGATAAATCCCTACTTTCTCTGCCAAGAGTTTTCCTGCCATAGACAATTATTGGTCTAGAGGGGACTTTTTCCTTCTTCTGGAAATTTAGCTCCTTCTAAGAAACCTATGTAAAATTAAGTACTTCATTAAACTGACAATCTGGGAAGTCTACCTTTGTGCTTTGTTTCTTCTATAGCAAAGTTAAAGAACATATGAAATGGAGGAAACTTTCATATATAGAGCTCTGTAAATAATTTGTTTTTTTCTATTCAGTAGCTAGAATGGTAAAATGAGAGAAAAGAATAAAGGAAAAAATAGTTTATGTCAAAGCAGCACTCTCTTATCTTTTTTTTAAAATTATTATTTTTGTGGGAAAGAAATACTCAGAACAAGCATTTATTCCAAAGCAGATCCTGCACAATTATTTTCAAAATTAATCAACTACATGCATGCTTACATTATTTATTTTTAAATTTTCCACAACAGACCTTTTTCTAAACATATATGGTCTTTGAAAGCTCTGGATGTACATTTCCATAGGCAACTGTTCCGTGGGAGCTCGTGGCATCCAACATCATGTTTTTAGAGGAAAAAGCTCTGCGCTTATTAAGGCTTTCCAAATGAGATGTATAAAACAAATCTGTTGACTGGTGGTCATCAAGGATCAGAACACTCTTTCCTCGTATCAAGTAAGAGCATTAACAGCAACGTCACCTATTAGAATATGTTCTAGAAAAGCTGAATTTTTCTTATATAAAGAAATCTATTATTTATTCTCTACTATATTCCCTGCCTGTGAGTTGCTATCTACTAACTACTGAGGACAGTTACCCACTGAAGCACTGAATTTGTCCATATTTGTCTTCCGTGTTCTGCTTTGCTGTGCTTTCTCTGACCAAAACATTCTAAAATATCAGGGATTTTCCTCTGAAAAGCAGAGCAAAATGAGCAAGTTCATCATTTTAATCACTTACAATGTAAACGGCAGCATACGGACCCTGGAGTAAAACACTGCGCATTGAGTATAAATGAAACAGCATTTTCTTAGTTGGAAAGCTGACAGAGGATGGGCATAGCCTTGAGGAATAGGACTGTCCACACATTGAATAAAGGTACAGGGCTGATAAAGAAAAAATATTACAATACTCTCAGGATCCTAAAATGAGAACACTATGAGACAGTGCAGCTTGCACTTGAAGCTAGAAACAGGGTTTGGTCCCAAATCCCCCATGCGTCCCAAAATCCCACAGCACTTTTCGCATCTTGGTGTTTAATGATTAGTCATTAATGCCTGTCCTGTGATGAACAGAATACACTCATCTACCACTTGCCTGACAAGACCAGGCTCATGTTGATAATTTTAAGAGGCTAATTTAATTCAGGTTTCTGTGCTTTCTCTAGGAATTTGCCAAGCAGAAATTTATCAGATTCTGTATAAATCTATGTCGGAGGAACTTTAATGGAAATGAGTACATTAAGAATTCAGGAATCGGGTCCTTAATAGCTGCTACGATTTATCATCTTTTTAATACGGAGAAATATTCTAAAGACACAGAAGTAATAACTCAAGCATTTAATAAGGAGAAAACTAGACAACACTGTCCCATAGAACAATAGGTATCCTGCTAGAACGGCACTGAATGTAAAAGCCAGGAAAGCATCAGTACTTCAAGGAAATACTGCATCCATGTAAAAAATATCAGTGAGAAGAAAGCAAAGGAATTTATTCTTCAATATCCTCTGTAACCATTGGAAGTCCTACAGACATGGCTTTGAAGCACTGCTGACAATGGTGGCATGGTAATGGGTAGAAATCATTGTCCTCACCTTAGTCTGCTGGGGTGAGGGAAATGTTACAATCAAAAGCAGTTTAATTTCTTTGGGAAATTTGCAATTTTGATATCTTCCAAGCAAGGAAAACGTGCAAATTTGCAGCAGGCAGCTGTTAGCTGCATTTTCATCTATTATCATTCTAACTCTATAAGTAGATTTGTTTTGAAGATAATGCAACCCAAATGATGTCTCAGAATCAAAGACAAAATGTTTGAAAATGAGAGGCTAAAGTTTTTATCACAATCCTAGAACTTAATACAAATCCTAATAAAATATCCTGTTTTACAACAGTACCTACCAGCTATGTTAGTTGCAGCGAGTGATGCAGCAAAAGACTTTGAAAAAGAAGGCTGATACTGATATCATGCTCCTATCTAAAGGGAAAGTGAGGCATAGAAATTTGTTCCATGGTGGCCTGTGGCGGGACCATCCTGGAAGCTGAGCTCTTCAGTAAGCTGCAGTTCAGACTCCTACCACTCATCAAGCTCTTGAAGCTCCTCTGCTCCCATAAAGGCAACACAAAGACACAACGCCTGCCCCCAGAGGCTGCCAGCCACTGTCAGAGTCTGAGAGGCTCAGGCTTCCGAGCAACTCCAGATTTCCATTTGCCAGGTGGGAGCTGGACACACACAGTTCCTTTGGGACCTGGCCACAGATGTCACCGAATATCAAAAAGTCGACTTTTTACCAGTGGGTTTTTCAAAGGGAAGTTCCTTTCCACTGTATGCGTGGTGATAAAAATAAAGGATTAGAATTAACGCCGTTTACTTGCAACAGAATTTTCATAAGACACTGCACGGAACAGAAATGAAAGGCTTTTTTATTTTTTATTTTTTTTCCTCTGCAGCAGGAAATTACCATTTGCCTTTTCTAGTACTGCATGAACTGTGATAAATTCATCTTTACGTGCCAAACATGAAAAAAAAACAACAAAAAAACCAACCCAAAACCCACAAAAAAAAAAAAAAAAAACACAATTAAAAGCGCCTGTGCTCCATGGCCACTGCTACAAGGGCAGGATTCAAACTTCTGTCTGTGACTGCCAAAAAGAATGGCTCTGTTGCACTGGAAATGCTCTGCTGAACCAAAGTAACACCGTTTAACAATTTAGATAACTGACAAAAAGTAAAGATACTGTTAATTCCCATTTGCAGTCTGCTAAATGACCTGCAACTAACCTACACAAGAAGCCAGGCTGCAAGTTGTTGTCTATGGCCAGTAAAATATTTTGTGTGCCATCTCTACTGCTTCGTAAGCAGAGGGGTTCATAAATTATATTAACAAAGTGCACAGCCAGTATGGCCTCACAATGGTTAAGCTCTGCAGAGAATTCACTGCCTGAACTTGCAGAACTTGCTGTTTTATGATAAAAATCAGGCAAAACTTTCAGCTCTAAGCTGCGGACTTACTTGGTTTGTTTTTTTAATCTTCTGAAGCTTACATGTTTCCTTTGGGTTCAGGTATTTCTAAACTCACAATGAAAATACAACCTTGAGATGCAGAAAAAGGCAAAATGTAGGATATGCTCTGGTAGCTCCCTGCAATGCTAAAAAAAAATTAGCTCAAATCCCAAGATCCATCCTCAGGAGCTTAATTGCTTCAAAGAATAGGAATCTTGTCAAATTCAGTCCAAACAAACATAATCAGTAGCTTTCAAAGCTTGTTTGACATTGAGGAGGCATAGAAAACAACACAGGAACCAAAGAAACATACATCGATGGTCTGTCAAATTTTTTTGTTAGACATGATGCTATTATCAAGGCACATCAGGATGAAATAAAGTGACCTAGCTGACCACAGGCTTACAAATGTCTTGGGAAGGAAGGAAAAACGGTGAATCAAAAGGTAGCTTTGTTGCATGTCCCCCCAGGCTGTCTTATTGACAGGGATGACAATGGTCCCAAGATGCACCATTATCTATGACCAGCAAGCAGACATCAAATGCTACTGAGCTGTCTCTGTCAGAATAGAAAATGCTGCTCAAAATATACAGGGCTTGTTACATTTTGTTCAGCAAAGGTTTGTCAAAAGCCAGGGTCACTCTGTGTGTGCACTGCCCTGAAGGGTAATTTTAAAAGGAAGGAGAGATGCACTTGATTCTTCAGTGTTCCTCCTGGAAGGAGACTTGGAGGCTGTGGATGGCCAAAATGTTTTGAAAATCAAAGGATGACTCAGAAAATAAAAAAAATAAAAATAAAACGAAAGAAAATAAAACAGTTCTAATAGATGTTTGTTGGGGCTGCGCTATTAGAAAGCAGACCGCTATACCAAATAAACAGGTTAGGGAATTATTCCCATATTTAGAAGTTTCTTTTCCCCAGAAAAATGCAGTGGATTTCTCATACATCGGGGTAGATGCTACCGTAAAGGCATGACTTGAATTGCAGTGGATCAGTATGCCCTCCGTGAGGATCCACGCTGCACCATTATGCAGTTAATTGCAGGAAAAATATTTATACTGGCGAGAAAAGAATTGTTAATATGGTACCCTTTGGAAAGAAAAGAGAGAGGTTGTATATACAAACTCCAACCTCAGAAATGTTTGGGTAAACTTTGTTTTTCTGCGAACATCTGCTGAGCACACGCTGAGGAAAGAAAGTCCAAACGCACTTCACTAATTGACACAGAAATCTTTGTTTAAGAACTGTGTTGCTAAAAAACAAAACAAAACCTGAGGGTGAAAAGAATATTTCAGGGAGCGAAAGGCATTCTTGATACAGGAGAGGGAGGATGGAATCTGTTTTCTGGTTCCTGCTTTTTTCCCTTAATGGTCATTGCTGCATTGCGGTCAGGCGAGGCTTTACCAGGAGGGCAAAAAGAAAGATGCAGAAATACCCCATTGCTACCTAACACAGACCACATGTTTAAGGATAAACAACAGAACAAGAGAAGGAAAATAACAATCCAGTTACCCCAGCCCTTTGCTTCTCATTTGAAGCTGGGAGGTAACAGCTGATGCTCCACTGTCCGTACCCAGCTGATCTGCAGGACATAAATTAGGATAATAGTCCACTACGCGCACTTTGTCTCATCCTAGGCCAACCTCAATAGGATAGATACAATCCTTTGGAGTCCCACGGGACACGTTCTTTGTCCCCCAAATGCCACACTATTAAATCAATCAGTTCAATAGTTCCCCTTCCTTTCGGAAGTCACAACGTGCCTCCAGGAGGGCTGTGCCCTCCTTCCTCCTTCCCAAGTGCCTAGAGGAGCCTTTGCACACCACGCATTTGCCTACCAATGCTGCTTTAATGGTTTCACCCAAACCCTTCTTCCTTGCCTGCTTTTTCCCATTGCTCACTATCTATGTGGACTCACCCAGTTTCCAGCAGGGGGTGGGGGATCTCCTTTGGTTAAATTCTATGGCTTATGATTTTTTTTTGGTCTGTTGACTGTTGACACAGACATGAAAACCAGACAAAACTAATATGCTCTTCATCAGCCAATCCAACATTTTGTTCAAATACTTGCATTAATATTCTTGCACATTCTAGCTCTCAAACCCAGGAAACCTCACGAGCGACTTCTGTGCTATAATACCCCGAGGGAAATTGAGAGCTTTAAGGTATCTTTAGCACTTTGACATCAAAGCCTTCACAGAAAGAGACTCGCCTGATGCCATCTGGAAGCAGAAGATGGCACAATTATATCCGCAATCCCGTTTGCCCACTGTTCAGCCTTGCATGAAACGGCTCCTTGAGTGCAGAGACACTGGACCAAATTCATGTGAACAACATGGTAAGCAATATTCCTATTTATTAAATGAACGCTGTTCTACTCATCACGACATGATTCGTTTTCATGATTTCTGACGACAACAATACACTCAGCCTCCCTTCCTGTTCTCAGAGTCCTTCACCTTTTCTTAAAATCAAATTAAATTGAAAAACAAAGTAGCATCAACTCTAGTTAATTGCTGTGTATCCTCAGGGTGGCCAAACAAAGAATCTAAGGCTAACAGAGATGCAACACACATGAGACTCCCCGGTCCAAAAATAGGGAAACAACACCATCAGCAAGAAACCCAAGTAAAACCTGTAATTTTGCACTAATTGCCCCAAATGGCAAGAACTGCATTAATGCATTAAAACGGAGGGTTTGCAAGTAATGATAGTTACATTCTTGCTATAAGGATAGGCACCGAGCAAACGAGCATGATGTTCAAGAGTAAATGTGAAAGGAAAGGAGTGAGCATTTAAATAAAAAGAGAGAGAGTATTGATTCAGTGTGACTGATGTGAATGAGTTAAATGATTGACTATGAAGTGTGAATTCAAATTTACTGCGAGCGGAATTCACTGTGAGTGGAGCAGAGTATGCATGACCATGACTCAGTGTGACTAGGTATCATTAGGAAGAACTAAGCGAATATGAGTGGAAAGCACTGATTATCTCCCCTGTAATCTATAAATAAACAGTATTGCAGGAAGTTTTGAAAAATGTATTTAATAAGGGATTTCCACTGCCTGAATAAACTTGCTGAGGCCAGGCAGCCTGAGCTGAAGGAAAATGTATCATTTTACCCAGAGCTCTATCATGTAATCGTACGTGAGCACCTATCTGACAGGAGCAGAACAGGACTAAATTTACAGCAAAATGGAATTGCTCCACCTAAAATAGGCGTCTTCCTCATTATCAGGAAATGAATTTACCAACTCGTAAGACATCAATTATCCTCTCTTGTACTTATGGATATTTTCCTAGCATACATATTGAAATTCAGAACGATGAGCATTCGGGAGCTACGCATTTGGGAAGTGATGCTGTCTGTTGCAGCTCAATGGCATAACTTCGCTGTGGCCACCAGGTACCAGTGCAACCACACACCAAAGCCACCACCAAACCTCTGCCCTTCTGCAGAGTGACAGAACTGAGTCTGATGGAGCTTCAGTTGAATTCACAGTGAGCAAAGTGTATTGCACATCCCACATTCTCAGATATCACACATGTGAGCGTGTCCTGGTATCATTTCAGCTGCTGCTCTTTCTCCCAGAATAGCTCTGTTTAACTCAGCAGTTTTCAGTACAACTTAGACTATCACCGCATTGGGCTTCGGTTACAAAGATCTGTGCAAATAAATGTAGATCTTGAAGGTGAATCCTGCCACAGATGGAAGCCAAACCCCTTGATACTGGTGTAACCAACGTGGATCTTTTCTTTGGACTCCGCAGCAGCAAGCTTTTGTCCTCATTTTCTTCAACAGCATGGGCTCACATCCATTCTCATCAGATATTTGCCTTATGTGAGTGGTTTTTTTTCCCCCCAATCCTTCTATACAATCACCAAAAATTGTGTTTTTCTTTTTTTTTATGTTATCAGCCACTACTTCCACTGAAGAGGAGAAAATAAAAATACCGGGTTTTTAGTATACGCTACAGTAAATTAATAACCAAAACCAAATAATGTCAGCGAGCAGAGAAGCCATCTCAGCCAGCAGAAATATTTCCTGTGAAACCCGCACTGCTCCTTTCCTCTGCTAATACCCTGGTGTCGAATTTACTGGGGTGAAGAAATTCCCCAGCTCTGCCTGAATTAGCTGGGGCTTAATCTAAGCCATGCACATGAGCATCCCTGAACCCTGTGGTTCTTTGAGCTGGAGGCACTTTACACTGATGTTCAGTGGATTTACATCCTTATAGCTCTGCAGGCTCGGCGTTAGCTCTGCAGATTAGCAGTGGCTGAGGATGCAGCCCAAACTTTTGCAGGAGTTTTTGTTTGCTTTCCGTTCTGTTTCCAGCTGATTAACAGTGCAGGGTAGCTCTGCACTTCCTTTTTATGAGAGCAGAACGGGGACAGTTACTTGTTTACTCCTACTGCCAGACCAAAACGAACAAATGATTCCTATTTGGACATAAGTTAGCATCAAGAATCACCTCAAAAACGTCACCTTAAAATACTTCTCATTTTGAGATTCAGTCACAGAACTCAAAAAAGAAATTTTCCGCTGGGGGAGAAAACAATGAAACGGCTATGAGAACATACCTTAATTCATTAAGCCAAAGAATGTACATTTCACCAGACACCATGAACTCTCCCCATTCTGTAAACTCTCCTTATTAGTCAGGTCAAAGACCAAGCGTCTGTCTGAGCAATCCTCTCCTGTAGACGTGCATCTCCCAAGGAAGACAGAAAACCCATTGACAGGAAACAGTGGGTAATTTACGCTGCTAGTGCCAAAGCTGCACATGTTCTGTCGATAAATGGAAGACTTAATTCTTCAGGATAGCAATTCAGGCACTTTAAAGGGTTTCCTAATGAGGTAAAATTCAGTAATGAGATAAAGAGTAAAGAAAAAACTTTTTCACTTCCAATTACAGAAATGCAGAGTAAGTAAATTCCAAAAAAATTTCACAGCGTTCTGTAATACACATGTAATAAAATGATATCATTAAAACTATGGGTTCTTTTCCCATCTCTATATGAAAACCTGTTTATAACAGCTATGCTGAGTTAACTTTTTGCTATGAAAGATTTATTTCTCGAGATGAGCACGATGTTACCACCAAATCTGCTATTTCACACTGCAAGAACGCTAACCAAAATATCACCTAAAATGTCACCCTATGCTTCACTTTTCTATGTAGACATCACTACTAAAGTCCCTAAGATTTAACACCATTCACAACACTGCTGCAAAATGATACGCAGAATGATCTGTTTGCTTCCTCTCATACATCCCAACAGCCTTCAAAAAGCCCCCAAGTCTTCCACGAGGCAAAAAACCAGGACCACGTCCCTCTGTTTTACCAGTGATGTGGATGTTCTCACTCCAATTCCCAGCCTGGGAAAGATAAGGGGTCTGACTTTTTTGTTTGTTTGTATGTTTCATTTTATTCCCACTTTGAACATAGTGTCTTATTTCTGATTTTCTAAACAAATGTTTGCTGATACAGAGGTCTTTCCACAGCTTCGGAGAGGTTAAGTATTTAGTGGACGATTAGCACTCAGCATGTTCAAGTGTATATATATTTTCAGTTAAGTCTCTAAACATTGAGCTCAAGTGGATGTTTACACTGCTTTCTTTCCTCCTACCTCCCCCTGAGTTACAAAATCAGCCGGGACTACATCTGAATTACATGCCATGTTGAGAAAGGACATCGTTTCTAATCCGCAGCAGGACAGGAAGGAAGGATGCAATGCTAAAAGAACAGTTACAGGCCATGTTTAGCAGTCAAACAAAGTATGACACTCTTAAGTATTGGTATTGCCTCAGTAAAGCCAGGTTGTCTGTTCACCTTACATTATGCTACAAATTTTTAACATAGCTTTAGGTTATCCAGCTTTATTTAGCTGCCGACAGAAGGACTTTTACTATTGTGGATGAAGGCAACTGTCTCTGGAATTGATCTCATTAGCAAAGTTTTCATAGGAAAGAAGATTAGAGAAAGCAACTGATTTTCTTGACTTGTACTAGTATTTCTATGGCAGTAAAGCAATTTTTTATTCCTTAAAGGCATTGGTTTCAGATCACATCTCCAACTCTAGTTCAGCCCTCAAATAATTCTGAAGACAATCAAGGAGAAGCGACTGCCCTCTGTTACAGCAAGCTGGGCATTCAGAGTTGTCAAGCCCCAGCTTAATAAGTGTCATCATTTTTTCATAGGCATTGTATATAAAATTCCAAATAACGACAGCGTTCCAGAGTTGAATGCATTCTGCATTGCTCCAGTTCAAGATAACAGAAATCCAGTATGCACATCCAAAACTAAAATTATTCCCTAATGGAGTCAAGAAAGTTGTAAATGTCAGAAATTGACCACTTATTTGTAAGCATTGGGTACTAAAAACACAAAGAAATAATATGCTTAAATCCTGTATGTATATTGAACAACAACAATGAACAACATATTTTACCATATGTGTTATTTTAACGTCAATTAAATATCTCTAAATTCATCTAACAATTCCATGGGAAAAAAAAAAAAATCGAAACAAATCCTTAATTCCAAAGTAGCTTCATTTCAGAACTTAATTTTTCCTAAAGAAAATAATCTGCCCAACATCACAGGGGGTAAAATGCTGACCAGCCAAGAAAAGGAAGGGCAAAAACATCTCTGCTTGGCAAGCTTAAGTATGAGAGAGGGGCAAGGATGGGATGGAAATAACGTGGCAATTCGGAGGATTCACTATTCTAAATGGCCTAGTTTGGAGACAACTAAAGGGCTTACTGCTATCTACAAAGCAGCTGTGATGTGCTTCTGCCTGCTGCAAACGGCATCCGCGCAAATCCCTGTTCGTGCAGGCTTCATGCAAGGGTCCACATTTGGCCAGCAGTCATTATCTTTGTCTCAAAAACGGCAACATTTTTAGTGAAGTCACATTCATAGTTGAAGCTGTCATCCTGAAGGAGAAAATTGTTGTAGTTTTTGTCCTATATATGTACCTTATATAATTCTGACTATTATCTCCAAGGCCTCTCTGGCAAACTTTCCACCACTCTTTCTCTGTTAGGTCTCGAAGTACTCAGAGTCAGGGTTCATTTATACTTCCCATCACTGGCTAGACAATGTCCCCAGGGTGGTGGAGTCTTGTATGGCAGAACAGAAACATAATTCTATGGCTGCTGTATTCTAATTCATTTAATTAGGGGTTTTCTTGATTCTTCTCCTGGGTGTGTGTCCTTTCATGTTTAGAGGTTTCTATATAAAATCTATCTTTATTTTGAGGAAGACCTGGGGAAAGTCCTCCTGCAAGTATAGGTCTTGTTTGCTCATCAAATTAATATTCTTCACATCAGCAGCACTATAAACCTTTCCATGTTCTTTCTATGATCAGAAGCTTTAAAAAAGAACTGTGGCACAGCAACCACAAAGAAATGAACATATTTTAGCTGAATTTTCCATATTGTCCCTTATATGATATAAATGTAAGAAGAGAAAAAGAGTAAAAATGTTCTAGCTAAATCTTTAGTATTTCAAATATAGCTAGAACAGCATACCAAGCTGAGTGCAGAAATGAATGCTACTATGCACTTTCTCATGTCTAATTCAGAGCATACATATCAAAACAAACAAACAAACAAACAAACAAAAAACATGTTAAATAGGAGCTAAGCTTAAGAAGGAAAATCAGTAAAAACATTTCTGAATTATTAAAAAGTAGTTTCAAAGTGAAGTATTTTCAACAGAGAAAATTCTAGGAAAACAATTTAAAACTAATGTTTTGTTTAACCTTACCATGATTATTTTTTCCTTGCACTTTTTTTTTTGTGAGAAAATTGAGTAACAATAATGGAAAAGCAATAACTCAAAGTATTTCACTTGGAGTTCTCCTGATACTTTCCTTTTTTAAAAAGCAACTTGACAAACTGTTACTCAAGACCTATAGAAATTAAAGAATTTTAACCATCCAGACATACATGGCAATGTCAGCCATCCAAAACCTTAAGTGTGTACACTAATGATTTCCTGCAAGAAAAATCATTCAGTAATTTACAATTAATGACTGGTGGTGTTTATATACTTAGCTATGAGGAAAGAGATTTTTTTGAGGATACTGTATTCTCTTCCATCAATTACCATGGTATAATTACAGTCAGGAGAAGGCTTTCTAGATCAATTAGAAATCACAGCTGGTGGTCTTTCTTGTGGCATTCCTAGCCACAGTACTTAAAGCAATGACAGAACAGACCAGGGTTCTTACCAACTTCTATATCCAAAAAGGCAAATACATTATCCTGGAACATGGAAAATGAGCAACTATTTATTACTCTATTTCTGACATTCTCACTTCTTTCTGCAAAGGAAAAATAGCAGGAAAATAGCAAACCAAGGGAACATTTTACTGGCCAAGCCTATGGTAATGCACAAAGCAGGTGGAAGATGAATTGCCTTCAGTAGCCAGCACAAGCAACCGTAACATTCCTACCAAAGTTGTGGTTATACTATGGAAGATAAAAAAAAAGGAAGAAATTGGCATGTTCTGAACAAGAATACCATGCTAAAAAGGAATATTCAATGAACTAGATCTATTTATTTATATGCAGAAATAACTGATGATGCTTGATCTATCATAATCAAATGCCTCCAGAGCGCTCTCACTGAAAACTCAGAGCTCAAGAAATGTTACCATAGCAGTGAGAATACAGAATTCTTACACTCTTCAGACAAACAGAATCATAATTTGCACAAGTATCAACACACAACCTCACTTATGCTTGCCTACTCTGCCATTACAGCACACAGCCACAGACAAGTGTTCAAGCACATTTCAGGGCATCTTGGAACCTCACTCAACTTTTGCCAACTCCCCATTATGACAAGAGACTCTCAGGCTTCCAGATCCCAGCACCAGTTCTGGATTCAAGCTGCAAAGAGCATGATGGCCATTAAACCTTTCTTATCATCTTGGGTATTTTATGTCTTAAATATGACATCTCAAAGTCTTTTCAGATGGAAAATCTTTCCAAGTTTTTGCACTGATGATAAGATAGACTAATTGGACAAATCTATTTTAAGGCTGATCCTAATCTTGGCCATAAGAGTTCTTGTAGGGAACACTTCTTTTCACAGTTCCTTTCCTAGTATGAACTAAGGGAACCGTGGGAAAGCAAGAGCAACCTGCCTAGGGGGAGGTGTCCCTGCTTCCAGCATGGGGGTTGGAACTAGGTGATCTAAAAGGTCCAACCCAAACCATTCTATGTTTCAATGACTCTAAGAATCCAGCTTTCCCCATCAGCTGTCCCATCAATTTTGTCTGGGGGATACTGCTACTAGAGCTGCCCTACAATGCGTGCATCCACCATAGCTTAGCCCATGACACAGAGCCAGCAAGGTGTTGTAAATGTTCTAATTGTGATATACTATTCTAATCTTAAGTACTATCACAAAGCGGACTAATGAAGTTGTTCAGTAAGATCATCTTCTCCTGTCAAGAATGCCTCACTTTCCTACTATAAATTTGAAATATTCACAGTGAAAGGCTTACAACGAAAATCCGGTAATCTAGCATTAAGTTTTTAGATCTTTAATCGTATCTCTTAATAAAAAATTATACATTCATGGACTAACTGAGACAAATTCTGATTACCTGTCTGTTGAGAAATTGACTGCTTTAGGAAATTATTTGGAGTACTCTACTATTGTACCTGTCATACACTTTTAATTAAAAATGTATTGATGCATGACTAAATTGCACAGAGTGAAAAACAGACCTATTTTAGTTGAATTGCAATAATGTACACATAACCCAATGAAGAAAGCCCATACAATTATAACAGGAAGACAGCCCAGGCACACTTACACTTTTTCAGGCCAGCCTCATACCAGGCATATACACTGTGGAGCCAATCATCACAAATCAATGTGGATTCAATCAGCACAAACGAATTTACTAATCTACTCTAAATACCTGTAATGAAGTCATTCCACTAATCTATCGTAAATTAAATATGTGGAGAAACAAATACAGAATAATGATTAACATTATTTTATGAAGTATTTCTTGACAAAGTCTGCTAACTAAGGCAGTCTACTCCCAACAGTTTAACACATGGGATATACGCAATCGGAATTACATTGGTTACATTCTTTTACAGCTAAAATTATGAAATCAATTAATGGCTTCCAAAAAATATATATTTTTGAGGCCAACATCCTCTGTTAGAGGAACACTGGGAAGGAGTAAATGTGTAAAAGTTAAAATACAGAGAAGAGTGGAAATTGAGAAAAAAATAGTTACTACACAAGAAAAAAACAACTACATTGTGATGTCACAGATTATCACCAAGTGTCCTATTTGAATTACCTGTAAGACATGTATCTATGACATAAACAATGTCTATACATGAGCTTTTATTTCCAATTCTCCCCAGATCTCCATTCTGTCCTTCCCCATGGCAGGAACCCAGCTCTGCCATTCGACTTACATCACTCACCCCGGCTCTCAGAGAGAGGCAGAAATTGTGAAAACATGCCGACAGTTTCTTGAACACTGCTGGCTGAATTTCATCAAATTACGTTCTTTACGTGTGAAAAAAGTTGTGTGTGTGTGTTTTTTGTTTTTTTTTTTTAAGGTATTAAATGAAAGTCTTTTCATCACTGTTTTCATTCGTTGGGTGTTAAGTGCGTGAAGATTTTTTCCAGCAAAATGTTTCTTCAACTGAAAATGCCAAGACGTTGAAATCAGAATTTCACACAGGAATAAAACTGGAAAGTTTTCATACTCTGAATCAAATTGTCATCAAAATCACGGGCCGACATATGGAGGACAAGGAGGATGTAGCTTCTGCTCACTGAGCTGCATGCTGAGGAAAAGGCAACAACGACATGCTTGGCTCTCCCAATGTTGCATCATGGTGTGCACCAATGTTCTCTAAATTGTGAGGATCCCTATCACTCCCCAGTGTGGGAAGAGACCCGTTCTTTCAGCCTGGACAGCACTTTGCCTTCCATACACTCTAGGAACTACACATCCCATAGTGTCACTTCATTCTAAGGAACTGGGTGGTTTTTGTTTGTTAATGTACTACTTGGTTTTCTTGATAAAACATAATTACTAACAAATTACTAATAGAAAATTTGAATTTTAGCCTATCCTCAGCTCTGTCCTGAACTGCTCACAATCCAATGAAACCATTCTCAGAACAAACTCCACAGTTTGCTCTTCACTGAGACCAGAGCCGAAAGCACTGAGACTACCATCACTCCGTTACAGCACTTCTCTGTTGCACAGAAGAGCAATGAGACAAATTTTAACCTTAAATCTGAATTTTTTTTACCTTTCCAGCCCGATTGTTAAACCTCATTTGAGCAATTTTCTGTTTATGAATATGCTCTTGAACTGAAAACTCAGGACCAACACAATTTTTTCTTTTTCTTCTCTTTTTTTTTCAGGTGTCAATTAGACCTTTCCATTGTCATCTGTACTTTATTCTCTGCAAAGTTAGCAATCATTACACTGAAGAGATTTTCAGTATGTTACATTGATCTCTTCCTGCCACAGGTAATGTTTGACATTACATTACAACATTTCAACTGTCAAAACACTGAAATAAAAATAAATGGTAAAAAAGATTCTTGAAACATTTGGCTTTAAAACTGTGTTAAACTGTTTTAAATGCAAAAAACCACAATGTGCTTTGGAAATATAAGCAAATAAGCATAAAAGATCTTTAATTAAAAACGAAAACAACACAAAATCCTCATTTTATTTCATTAGAAAGTATATAAGCAAAAAAAAAAAAAAATCATTATATATTTATTCAAAAATTTAAGTCACAATCATTAAAGCAATCACTTATAACTCATTCCACGAGCTTTCATAAGAATTGAAAACACGGTGCTAACTACAAACAAATCTCACAAATATATGTGGGTCATTCGATAACTATAATACAAATGCGTCCTAAAAAGTGACAAACTGTTGTGCTGTTTTCCTAAATATACTGTGTTGTAAAAATAATAATAATAAAAATTATAATCTCCAGAGTGCACAAAGCAGGATTTCAGGTTTAGAAACCTAAATATATCTGGCTTTGCAAAGAAGAGAGTGACAAAACGCTTATACCACTACGTGTCACTTATCAAAATGAACAAACTGTCAGGCAGCAATGCATTATTGTGCAGCTGGGAGAGGATTTCCACTTTTGCTCCTAATTCACTTAAGTGCTGGTAGAACCTTACCTCTCGTAGAGGCAAAAACCAGAGGAGATTTTAAACTGTGGTCAGTCTGTATCTTTAATTATGAATTTTTCCTCAGATAGGAAAATTCAGAATCAATTTTTTTTTTTTTTTTTTTTGGAAGATTAACATATACATTACATACAGCATCTTACTACTGAAAATGAATGTGTGATCTTGAAAAGTAGTACCGAAGCGTGCCTTGAAGATTATACTCTTTTTCCATTTCTGAAAGTAACTTACTTTAAAGTCTCTGAAACGGGGTAACATCCATCACAGTATATTTCATTAGTCTTTAAGGCAGCCTTAAATAACTGGGCCTAAAAACAGATCTTGGGTGATATGGCAAGTATCTAAAAAGGATAACTCTGGAAATATCCTCTGCTGGGTTCAGCATGGATTTTACCCAAATAAATTCAATCACCTCTCATTATGATTGAGGAGAGAAGGGAAGGAGAAAAGAAGGAAAAAAACTCAGGAAAGCAAAGTGCAGCTCTGTTTAATCCATATAGACATGTCTACCCAAATCCCTTTGCTAATGTATTTCTAATTCAGATAGGCTAACTCATCCTGTAATAATGAGAGCTCCTGTGAAAATGTAGTGCATTTTTAGTATTCTTCAAATGTATTAAGTACTTCTATGCCATTTTTTAGGGCTTTAGCAGGAAAAGCTATATACATACAGCTTTTTGAGGCATGCAAGCTGGTTTCCCGCTGTAATCATGAGTCTACTTGAGAAAAATGAAGAACTGCTGGACAAGGCCACACAATTCATTGTCTTTACTGCAAAGGTAGGGATCTGTGAATGGCATTGCCTCTACTGCTCCTCGAGCATCCCGCACACATTGAGTCAGACCATGCTATTTTCTAAACATCTATCTGAATGAGGAATTCTTTTTTCCTTCCTGTATCTCAAAGAATCATAGAATTGCCAGGGTTGGAAGAGACCTCAAGGATCATGAATCTCCAACCCCCCTGCCACACGCAGGGCCACCAACCTTCCCACCTAATGGTAGACCAGGCTGCCCAGGGCCCCATCCAATCTGGCCTTGAACACCTCCAAGGATGAGGCATCTCACTCTGTGATACTGCATACTCCTTACAGCTCTCCTCTAGCAACTGGAATGAGCTGCCCCATGGCAAAGCCCTATAGCCCCAACCCACACGTGGATAAACCAAGAGCTTCAGTTTCATGAATCAGGACTTGAAATAACCAAAACAGTAACATTCCATACAGCGTAGACACGATATTGTCCAGTTTCTTAGCCTTTCCATGTAGTTATACCAAGTTAGATAGGTTTTTTTCAGGTGGGGTTTGGAATTAGTTGATCCTTAAGGTCTCTTTCAACCCAAGTCATTCTATGATTGTATGATTTTATGGAATAGAAGTTTCTTGCCAGAAAAGGTACAGAGAAAGACAATGAAATGAAAAAAATAAAAATTACATGGACTTTCCCACATGAGACTGAAGGAAAACGTTGCATCTAAATGATCCTATGCAATTTTTTACTATTGGAACACAGTGAAACTACCAAGACGTTTGCTTCTCAGACAGGAAGCATAGCATCCCACCTACTTCACAGCAAGAGCTGTATGCTGCATGCCTTCTCTGCATCTTAAGAGCTTGTCATTACGTAGGTTTTAGAACAAGGTTTTCTAAGGTCCCATAAAATGAGGTACAGGAAGAAAAAGGGGTTCCACATTCAGATGGATGTTTAGAAAATAGCATTATCTGACTCAAGGATACATATCTCCTCTCTCTGCAGATATTCAACAAATCAAATCATGGGTTTACAATAAAATTATGGCTATTCATTACTACTATTATGTTAAGTGCAGCTGTAATGGTACAGATATTAGTGGCACCTCATGCAGTTTTGACTACTAAAAGGTGCTAAGCATTCTTTTCCAGTCTCCATAATCAGCAAAGATAGAGCTTTCTCAGCTCCCCATTACAAGGCAGAGTATGGAAAACTGTGCATACGCCAATGTCTCCGAGTGATCAGAACATAATAAATCTTACTATTAAGTTAACGTCTTCCCACAACACTACATTTGGAAACAGAAAGACAAATGGACATTTTAAAACACATTTTTAAAGGTTTAAGCATACGCAGAACATCACGATACAGTGCTCCTAAAATTGAATTGATGCAAATAAACATCAGCCGTTCGACCTTTTAACTGACAAACATTTCTCCCAACTGAAAAATGCACGCATTCCACTTTCCCAGCTGAGTCCTCCACAAAATGCTTGTTTTAAAGGTAGTATAGTTTTCAGTGGCTCAGTAACGATATACAACACCATGAAAACAGAGGTTTATGATGGCCTTTAGCTACAGCAATGCAAATGGTGCCTCCACAGTTTTATTTGGTTAAAAAAAAAGTACTTACTCAAGTGATGTAATAGACTTTCCCATCAAATTTCCTGTTTCGCAGAACTGCACATGTATTTTTTCTTTATATGCCAATGAGTCTGTTGGTGATAAAATGCTGCCAAAAGCAGTCTTTGATGAATGGTAATAAATTCAAATGCCTTATATTATACAGAATTTTTTTATTTAGGAGAGAAGGCGAAACATACAAATTCATCATAATTCATGCTATCTATTTGACCTTGCAACTATGAGCCAAAAAATCATAGCATCAAAAAAGCAACAGTTCCAGCCAGTTATCCTTTTTACTTCTGCTAATCATAAGGTTGTTTAACACAGAGTTCTCACCACAAAATAAAGTAAGAATAGTGCACTAGTGCTTGTTAATCTATAAAACATGAGTGGAAAAATAAAAATCCAATTGATTCAAATGAGCCCTCCAAAAGAAAGCATTCCTGTGAAAAAATACATTTGCACAGTGCAAGCTTGCTAAGGGCTTGGGTAAAAGAGATGTAATGATCATTAGAGAAGCCTGAATTCAGAGTGTATCAGAGTATTTGGAAGCAAGAAAAGGCATTCAGTATGCACTTGAGATTGGGAGGAAAGGGTCCACCTGAAGGTAATGGCATGGCACTCAGCTCTGCCTTGCACTTTGGCCATGGCACAGTATGATCCACACGATGCTCTGGATCCCATTTTTAAACAGTTAATCTACCACAGGTTGCTACCTCCTTCACTTTACGTATCTTAACCTTCTGTTCTTTAAGCAGAAACCAGAGAAAGTATGTCAGCAGACAAAAACATTTTTCCTATGAATAACTCTTCACCTCAGTGGCTCCAGGTAATTTTCAGAGAAAGCATTTTTATGCAATAGCAAGACACTATCTTCCCTTTCTCATCTCACCTCTGTAAATAGCTAAGTATTAATGAGCTCCTCTGAAGCTATCTGCCTCACATACGTTTGTTTCTCAAGTGCCCCATATCTCACAGAGATAAGGATTTAAAACCACCTGTAATCTCATCCAACACTTCTTCGAGATGTCATCACAGCAGCAGTACGTGTGGCCCGATCAATTTCTCAGTACATCAGAAATGTTTCATCATTAGATATTTCAGGAGAATTAATCAATAGCATAGCATAGTTATCGACTGGCTATATCCTAAATACAGAGGAGTGAAAATTCAATTAGGGATTCTGCTTCAAAATAACTATGATGACTTCTGTGAATACAGTCCAGCAGTTGATTTAGACTGATAAATTGGTATCCAGTACATAAGTTACATTTGTCACAGGTTGTCTTAAGACCAAAAAAAACAAGACACAACTACGTACTATCACAGTGCAAGGGCTTTTTCTTATATCCCTTGGGAATCCTCTGGTTATTCACTGATGCAGTCAAAACCTAGAGCCCCATTTTTAGCTGTCTTTTATCTACTTGCATCGATTTTCACTGCAGTTGTTTGCAATCTGTCTCCCTTCCACTTTGGCTGTTTTCTATCTCATACGGTAACTGAACCTGTACAGAGGTCATTAAGCAGCAAATGTGTTAAGTAGCCTTTAGCATAATTTCAGCATTATCTTCTAATTGCTTTTCTCTCAGTAGGTAGATACAAAACACTTCCTTTAAAAGAGAACTAGAGAAATACGGAAACTTGTTCTGTCTCTTTAATGACTTTTATTGATAGTTTTGTACTGCTTTTACTTTGGGCCTGAATCCCACAGACTTTCATATCTATGCAGGCATTTTAAATCGGTAATTTATGTCATAGGTTGAATCACATAATAATGGTATTTATAGTTTATCATATTCACATAGCTTTCTGGGCGTATACCTCGGAGGCAAAAGAAGCACAAATTTTTATTAACACATGTTTATACATAATTGACCATTTGGAAAGTAGGAAGAAGAAATGGCTGTGATTTACATAGTTTAAGAAATGTCTTAGAGCACCTCACCCAGTCTGGAGCTCCCACTGTGACAGATGAGCAAATGCCCATGGGAGATGACAGCATGGTATTTATGGTATTTCCTTCTGAGACAATTAAGTAACATATGCCAAGACCATAGGGATTATCTCTGAGCTACACAGTATGTAACTCAATCTGAAGAGAAATATAATATTTTATAAATTTGACAAACCATAAGAAAGAAAAAATTGATTCACTCGTTTTAATAATGCAGCAACTTTTCTCTGACTTAATCAGACGTTTCTTGATTTTTTTTTTGCAATAAAACAGTGACAAGCTAACATCTTACACACTACTTCACAGTTACGTTGTGGGCTGGAGAAATTCCCACACTCACACAAAGCACACACTGCTGCACCATGATGAGACTATTTGGCAAACCATTTTGTCTAGAACAGCTCTGATTTACACCCAGAGGAAAGAACAAAGCAAAGTTGAAAAACCCTACGCTTCTCCTCACTTAATGTCTTTGATGCAGTCCTTCAAATAAGAGCTATTCTGATATTTTGAAAATCTTCACTGATTCTCACCTTGTGTGCCTATTTATTATTTTGCAAAGCGGATGTAAAACATGCCACTAATGTTCTGTTACTGCTTTAGGCACAATTTATTTTAGCCATCTGCACAATATAATGATTCATTTATGAATGTATTTACATCCTCAGGTGTACAGGAATTCTACGTGTTATGCCAACACTGTGTATTTGCATGGCCAGTAGGATACAAATTATAATACTCCACTTTCTATACCTATTAGTCACAGCACTACCTTCCAAAAACTAATTATTTAGGTCCTTATGTTAATTTTCAAATTTACTTTCAGAGCAATAGATCTTCTTTCACTCCAGTAAAGAGAACATATTCAGAGGAATGCTTAATGCATTTACCATTCTGCAGAAATTCTGTTCTCTATATAGCAGTAGAAGAACATATTTGTTCTATGTATTCAAAATGTTGTTAGATATTAGGTGAATAACTACGAGTGAAATCAGATACACATCATATTACTACACACGTTGCATGGACCACCTCAGGAAGTCTCACAAGTAAATCTAAAATAACCTTAAATAAGAGGAGAGAGAATGGATCAAAAGTAAGACTTGCAACATCTCTACAATCAGGTTGTATATAATCACTTCACAAATAACAAAGACATAGAAGAGCGTTATTTGTTAGATACAAACTCTTTCATTTTCAACATATTTTTATAAATTTAAATTATAAATTCCAGATTTTTAGGAAACTTGCCATGGTCATCATGTATACCATTCTATGCTTTCCGGGCTGTTCTTCAGCCCCTAATGTAACGGCATCTTAGCTCATGGCTCTAAAACCACATCATATTTTTCCATAAATCACAATTAAGCTGTTTGTTAGGCATCATGTGTTCACACCAATAAGCCATTCCAGTTGAAGGATAACTCAACATTCCATTCACACCAATAAGCCACTCCAGTTGAAGGATAACTCAACATTCCAATGGAGCACTTTATGCTTCCATATCAATTTTTGGCTCACATTCACCAAACAGGTTCAAATTCCGAGCTCAAGTTTTTTATGCTTATACTTAATACTCATTCCAGCAAACTTCTCTTAACATGGAAATATGCATCATGATTTTAACTTCAGAAGTTATCTGATGGATAGTGAAAAACAAAAACAAATCCCAGCAGGTATATTAGTTCACCTAATTATTGTAAAACTTGAGTCAAGAATATAATAAAGGCATTAATTACCAACTAGCCAAGATGTCAAGTCTACTTTTTTCTTTCAACAGTCACGGGTAAAGCTTCAGTTCCTCTACTACAGATATCTGTGTGCTAAGGAAGTAATGCTCCAGAGAGAACATTACCGAAAATTATGGATGGGCCAGTTTGGCAACTAATAGATCCTTAATGGCTTTCTGAAGTAGCCTATAATCTCTGGTAATACCATCTCTAGAGGGTCTTCGTGATGTATTATGTAATAATTGTGGTGCTCCTAAATATAGTTTGTATTACATTGACTACTGTGCCGCTAAGGTTCTTTTTTTTTTTTTTTTTTTTTTTTTGAGATTATAATGGATTTTGTTGAGTTTCTTCTACGAACAGAGAATTTTCACAGTTGTTAATTTTCCTTATTGCAACATTAATTTTATTTCAAAATACTTTGCATGTTGATTATTTTGTGAAAAGGATGATATCTACTTTGATATCTTCTTTGGCCCTTTTTACTGCTTTTCAAAAGCTGGTTTTTACGCTTAATGTCTGATAGCGACAAGCATTTGAAAGGAAAGAAGCTATGGGTCCTACCATGCACTCAGCTTTCATTGCTGTGCCACAGCATCATTAGAACTGACTTTACACATACTCACCTTCATTCCTACCCTTACAAACATCTCAGGTGATTGATCTGGCTCCTGGGTGATTTTTATGAAAGTTATTTGTTCTCAACAAATAGGCAAAATTGACTCTTTGATCCCTATGGAAACTCTGCAAATAAGTTCTCACCCTTCTCTCTTGCAAGGCCTGACACATCTTCCTGGGAGGCTGCAGGCAGTGGATGGAGGTGCTCAGCACAGACCATCTAGCCATTACCAGAACTGTCCCTGGGCAGAACAGATCTCCCAGCCCAACCTTCAGTTTGTTTCTCTCTACCTAGCCAGGCATACAAGTCTCACATGTGAAATATGTGGATAAACATCAGTATGTGGGCAGGCCACGGTCTGCCTATACCAAACCACAGTCTTGATTTGCAATGGTGACAGGGCAGAAGACCTTCTATGTTCTCTTATTATTGTGCTTTATTTCACTGTAAATGAACACACTCAATTGTTATTCCAAAAGTCAGTTCACCTATTTTGCATATTACAATCATGATATTAGAGGCTAGATCTGAACAGTGTTTTCAGAAGATATGAAACATGCTCTGTCCGTTATCACTCTCCCCTCCTCCATTCGATCCACTAAACTGAAGTGTGAAATGTGAAAGCATTAATTATACTTTCTTTTGAAGAGTCATTCCTCTTCATGTGGAGACATAGCTTGACAACATGGGTGGACAGGCATTAGTTCTCATAGACACTCATTTCAGTTACAAACCAATTAAAAAAAAAGGACAGACAATATATGCTTAATATACAGAAAAGCTCATTTGATTGAAAAAGCTAAATAGGCTTTTCTGTTTTTTTTTTTGGTTTTTTTTTGTGTGTGTGTATCCCTCCCAAGAACTCCTCTTTTGGCACTTTCTGAACTACCATGCAATTAAACGATGCCTGGTAGGGAATACTGAAATCTCTAATACTGAATCTGAGAGCGTGAAGGCGCCAAAGAGCAGCAAACACACGAGGTCGCTTCATCACTGCAACATCCCCAAACAAGGGGGTCCAGATGCCAGAACACAGAATAGTACATCCTGGAATGTCTTTTCTTGTGGTACTCCTGAAGGCTTCTGGGATTAACCCCATCATACTAAGAGCTACTCCACATGAAATGTGGTTTCACGCACACAACAGCTTCTCACAGGCTCTAACCCCACACTTAACCCAAGTACACGATCATCCTGAGCACTGAGAAAGTTAAAATAAAGCTTATTTTTCTTTGCCAAGGGTGAGAAATATGAAGCAGGTAGGAAAAGAGTCGCACATTGCTATTATAGTGGGGGGAGTTTAGGATGAGTGCAATTGCATCAATATGATAGTAATTAATGATTACATCATGCTTTAAAAGAGGAGTACAGAAAAGGTTGGTATTAACATGCAAGACACAGCAGAGTGATATCAATACTCATTTTACTGTTCAGATTTTTTTTTTAAAAAAGCTAATAGCTGTCAAAAATACCCATTATAGGCTAGTCTATAATTTGTAGAAGTCAAGTAATACATTTTTTCTGAAGGTATAATGGATGCTCCATGGAGCAATTATTTTAGAAAGACAACTTCATCTCAGCTGTCTCATGCCAGCAGAACTATTTAAGAGCCAGAAATGCATAATTCAACATGGAAGGGCTGTCAGATTTGAGAATACCTTTAAATTATAAAAACTTAGCACCACTAGTCAGTTATAATTATAATGGAAATGTAGTTTTCTGTCATTTTATCATAGCAAACATCTCTTAAGAAGCAATTTCATGTGTTAAAATATTTTGGCAAAGTGACTTTTGATTCTAAAGGGATACAGATTATCTAGTTTTATACCTGAATATTTTTCTTACAAATTGAACATAACAGCTTACATCGTACAAGATGATAAGAGCAAGAGTGTTATTAAAATCCCATTGGAAATTGTTACTATGAAACAATGAGCAGCATAACTCACTAGGACAGGTCAAGTTATGCACAAAAATATTATTTTATTACAAAATATGACAAGACAGTTTTTCATCAGATAGTCAGTTATTTTTTTTACAGCACGCAGCCAAAATACAGAAGGTGGTTCTTCTCTTGACTTTGCTTTCTTTTAGTAACTAGAAAATCAAATTAAGAACAGTTTACATACTCACTCTGTTTCAAACCAACAAAGCATACTACAAGTGTTCTCAGTAAAATTATATTTTAATTTATTATTAAATGGGTTATATTTAAACCAATTTCATTTCCTTTTTTTTCCCCTCTATGGTGCTGCAATGCTAGTTTTTTTTTTTTTATATTGGGCCTCAAAAAATTAGCTTGTAGCCTCACTTAAAAACAAGCCTGTTGACTCAGAGTAAAGTTATATTGGATATCCAACAGATGCTTTTGGCCAGCCCACTCCTTGAGCTGGATATGATGGACATAAATACTTCACTCTTCTACTGGTTCTACTGGCAAATTCATCAGACTGTGCTTTAGAAACTGTTAATGAAGACCTTTATGTGGCTGTTTTTCAGACTAATTACCTTTTTGATGTTGTTGATGGCCATTATACTACTGAGATTTCTATTGGCTTTTCGGCTCAGCCCATACATGCAGCAAGCAGAGGAGCATTTTTCCCTCATGAGTGATTAGCTGTGGTCAGTTGGTTTTATTTATATATTTGCTAACTAAATGCTCTGAGAGTGTACAATTCATGTACACTTTTTATTTTAAATACTTTAATCATCTCAGGTTCTCCTGGTTAGTGTTAAGCAGGTTTGGGATGAAAAGCTGTTGAGTTTTGACATTAAATATAACAATTTTCACAATGAGGTTTCAATTCACAAGGCTGTTGTAATTACTGAAGCCTAACAGCTTCATCAGAGTAACACAGCCAGGCAGGAACGACAGCTCTCCTTTTTTCTTATTTGCTCCTTTTCTCCTTCCTAAGCACAAGGATGACATTATAACCAAGAGATGGAAAGCTGTCTTAGCATCCTCTCCCCAAAGATATCATCATATTAACAAATTGCTGAGAAACAGAAGATCTGATTCAGAAAATATCAATTTCTTGTTTCTACGGGTGCAACATGATGTAGTATTGCATAATATAATACAAATTAAGGAATTAAATTGGTTTCGTTTCATCTGATTTCCTGGCAGACTTTAATGTGTTAAGTATTTACTAAAGAGGCAATTGGAATGCATAGAGCATACAGAATTATAATTTATTAACACATCTTCAGTAGTGGCACACGTTATCTTCCACAGTCTCACCTGTAAATTTCTGGGTTAAATCGGGTTCTGTCCCAATAGCACATTAAGTCTCAAGATAGATGGCAGTTTATTCGAGCAGAAAATTTTCAACATACTGTAAGATTTACCCTTATTCTGCTTCTTTTTCATGTAATACACAGAAGTAATTGCTTAAACGAAGCTTTAAAATTAATGCTATAAATACAAATTTGGGTTTTGCAGGACATCACACTGTAGACTTTTAATGAGTCAACAAAATTGTAAGTTTGCTACTCCAGAGTACTCCCCATGCAAGCAATTTACTAATAATGAATAATAAATACAATTTAATAGCTCCTATGTTTGCTGTGCCACATATTTGATTTAAGTGTAACATGGGACTCCCCCATCCTCTGAAGATGTGGACACGAAAGGTTATCAAAGGGGCTGCCCCTGGTGAGCCATTGTTTCAGAGAAGCTACACAGATTTCCTTAAAAATTAGATGAAAACATTGATTATAAGTCCTCACAATAAGAGAAGTAATAATGCAAAGCTGCAGTAACTAATACATCTTCCATTGCATAACTACAAGTAGCAGTGCTGGGATTCCACACTTATGTACCATACAACTCGGGAAAGATTTATACTGCACAATTTTTACACAGGAAAAGAAAAACACCTCTTCACTTTGTAGTTATTAGAAGCAGAAGTTTCCCAAAGCGTGTAGAGCCCGAACTGTTTTCCCAAACAGTTTTGGAAACCCAGAAACTAGAAACTTAGTTTCTATTGACCTCAATACGATTTGAAGAGAAGTACAAAATCGCTAAGGAGCTCGAGATGAGATCTCTGCATCAAGGCACGTAGGAATCAGGTAGTCCTTGCACAGATTGCCAGCAGCCATGCTGCAGACTGAGACAGGAGTCTGTATCTCAGTATGCAAACTCAGATATCTTAACGTGTTTTCACTGTAAGAGATACTCCAAATGTTTTTCTCCTCATTTTACTTGAGGGTGAACATAAAGATGGAGCAACTCAAGGACGTATTACCTCTTGACTTCCTTTGACACAAAGCATATTTACAGTAGAGCCTGAAAGTTTTTAGTCCAGTTTCTCAACCCAACACTCTTGAATTCAATTAATGGAGACATTCTAGCACTTACGTCAAGTTATGCTGCATATAAATGGGGATAAAAGGATTACCAGGTTATAAATCAATTGAAAGATTCAGGGATATAAATCTCAGGGACACTGGGCTTCGGCGTTAATGGAAATGCAGAATTCCATTGGCTAATCACAATTTAGATTGCCACCAGATACATCACCAGATTTCACAGAGTGTTTTATTAAAACTCCCTAGCAGTGCTGGGACAGAGGAAAGAAAGAAAAAAACCTTCAAAGGTGGGCCATAACAAACTGCTTGCATGCTAGCCATGAGCTTACACAGTAAACCATCAGGGCTGATTTCTTAGACAGGAAATAAAGTACATTATAGTGGTGTTGGGATTCACTGTTCTGTTTTTAAATGGTTAAGGAGGCCATTATACCTTATTCAGTCTCTTTGACAAAACAGCGCAAGATGGACGGAGAACTCGAGTATGCAAGAAATATTGCAGAGTAGTTGGGAATGCCCTACTTTGTTCCTGCTGGAAAGGAAAGAAGATGGCTACAAAGCAATCTGTTTAAAAGGCAGAAATGCATCCTGAACTTGGTGCTGAGGAAAATGGAAAGAGGGAGTGACAGATGGGAAGATCTCTTTACTACAGGACAACTGGGGAGAGGGGAAGAATTTCGTGGGAACACGAATACTCAACTTTCCTCAAGGGGATGATATCTTCTGGCTTTGTTTGACACAGTATGTTTCTGATGAATACTATATGAGCTAAAAGCCAAGGAGACACTATGGGAAAGGGAATGTTCAGCTGGATATGTAAAAATGTGAAGGACAATTTATACCCAAAGGGTCCTCTGTGACTTTATAAATACAATATGTAATTTTTAGAGCAAATCAAACACAAATAAGTCAAAAACAACTCAGCTCATGAACTCATTAGCTAAGGGCTTTTGAGGAGTACGATATATTTTAGACTAATCTAGTGCCTAATATTATCATTAAAATGACTTAATGTTTGCTTAAGCATTGTCCTATCTTCGAGATACAAGAGGAAAAATGCATTTTAAAGCTTTGCCTTTGTAAGAAAGATGTCATATTAGAAATCCCTTGGCTGCTGTATTATGTGCAAAATATATCCAACAGAGAGATTCTAGTACGTTCCTATAAATACTTGCTGAACATCAGGATATTCTATTGGAAGTAATGAGAAAGCACTGAGAAGGCATGACCCTGAGCAACTCGAGTGGGGAGGGTGGCATGGAAGATATTAAATCATGCTTTCTTTTGTCATTGCCAATTATATATCCAGGTTTCATGTCAATGTTTAATATATCAGCAATGTATTACAGTTCCAATCTGTAGTGCATAATCATAGTAACATCACTCTGATGTCATATTAGACACTGGCAAAAAGCCACGTTACGAGTAAAAATTGGGGCTTACCAAGAAACGTCTACTTTTTTTTTTTTTTAAACATATGATTAATTTTAAGCCAAACCAAAGAAACAACACATTTGAAGGAGTGGAGGTCATTTCCAACTCTTACTTCATAGTGTACTTTGGCTCCAAGCCAGGGAGACAGAAGGGGAGACCCTGTAATAAAATATCTTTTACTAAATTATTAATTTATTATTATTTTTTTTTAATAGTCGGGCTGAAGATTTAGAAACACTTTGGCACATCCTGACGAGGTTGGGGGGCTTCCTGAAACTACCACTGTTTTCCTTTTGCTAGGCAGCCAAATGTATACAGCGTAGTGCAGTGGATTTTAAGTTAAATATTCAATCATTTTTCTAACATATCTCCAACAGTGCACACAGATTCCAAATTCATTGTTCAGCGTGTTTTTACGAAACGTGATATTTCTGTTCTTAATTGGAAGGTCGTGCACTATTAGATTTCTTCTACTGCAGTGAGACTGAACGACATGTAAGTGATCGAATCTGGATTTCTGAGACCTGTTCCTGAATTAGTTAATACCACACTCTGCAGGTTTAGCTAAGTCACTTAATTACGGTATGCTCTCTCACTTTGCTTGCCCGTAAAATAGATGCATTCCCAAGTTCACAGTTGATGTCTGCCTTCATTCATTACTGTTCATAAGACAATTCGATGTACTCAGATGGAAAGCATTATAGCAGAGTGAAGTATTATTATTTTGTAACAAGTTTTCTACAGTAATGACAAATCTAAGGTACCAAAAGTGTATTGAATTTTTTGTAGCCAGAGGGAAGAGAATAATATTAACTTGTTGGGTTTTGTTTCAGGGGGAAAATGTCTTTTATAATTTTCTTCCATTCACTTTAAATTGGAGTTAATTGGATGCATGCTGTAAGTAAATAAATACCTTAAATTTATTAAGGTGAACTTATCACAACAAGCAACTTTTCAGTCAGAAGCACCTGCCCACCAAAACCCGTAATAATGCCACAGACAACACAAAGTACATGCAACCGGGCTGTAATTGCTGTGTCTCAAAAGACTCAGTCAGGTGGGTTAACTTTCTCCCAAATAAAAAGAAATCATTAGGAAATCTCAGCTACATACTTAGCAAAAGAAGGTTTCAAAAATCAATACACGCAGTAGATCTCTGCCAAGAAACTGCATGTAAAGCTTAAGATTCCTTTATTCATGACTCAATAAATTCAGCTGTTGAGCCCATGAACAGCACTAACCCAGCACATACAAAACTTCTTTTTGAGTACTATGGCTTTCTCTATCTATGCCAAGCTTTATTTGAACATTTATACAACCCATAGCAGAACGTTAAGAAGTGCCTGGTACAATATTACCAACAGCAGAATGTTGAAGGTTATTGCCTGTTGGCGAATCAATCCCAAGTGCTTTCTCTGAAGGGAGGGAAAAAAGGAAAAGGCATTGTTCATGATAGTTTGATATTATCATGTCAAAGACTGTCTGAAGTACAGCAGCTCTTTTGTCACAAATAAAATTGTCTGCAACTCTAAAAGGTGGAATATATTTACTTAATATAGTGTTCAAGACCAGATGAAATGAGGCCCTGGGCAACCTGCTCTAGTATCAGATCTGGAGGTTGGTGGCCCTGCCTGTGGCAGGGGGTTGAAAACTGATGATCCTTGGGGTCCCCTCCAACTCAAGCCATTCTATGATTTTATGACATAATTTCTAAGTGCCTAATTTAGTCTTTTTCATTTTTTTAAGATGTCTTAGCTATCCACGTGTTTTCAACAGACATGCACAAAAAAATGAACTGTTCAAAAACACTCATTTTCCTTCGAGATAGCAACTACAGATCTCATAGACAGCCAGGTGAAAGTTCAAGGAAACCTTGTTCTGGTGATCCCAGCACATTCCATGGAATCAACAATCAGAGGACTATGAAGATGGTTGAAAGATGATTTCCATCAAAATGCTCTTCCACTCATCGCTGTTTAGATACCTAGGGTCTCTGAGCAGCCTTACTAACATTACACTACAGCTGGAGAAGGAGTTGATGGGTGCTAATTCAGGAAGAATATGACATTAATACTTACTGAATTTGATAGGATGTGTTTTGTCATGGGGTCCAAACAATTACATGTAAATAGTAGGAAAAAAAGGAAAACAAACAAATAATAGATGTTCATAGAAACTGTAACAAAGAAAGAAATACAAACCACATTAAACATTTCACTGAATTAAAGAACGAAAGATAGAATTCTTCAGATTCTACTTCTATAATTACAGAAGTCAAGAAGACATTATTAATACAGATATATTTTGTGAAAACGTGAACGTGAAGGGAGATAACCTGTGATTTACTTCATAGATATTTGCAAATTCCACCTCTCACAAAAGTGTTCATTGTCTATACACTTCTATACTTCAGGAATATTGTTTTGTATGATTTCAAACATTTCTGAAGTAATTATTAGAAAGAAAAGTTGAAGAACCGTAGTCGTTCTTCTATTTTGTTACAAAATAAACCAGATTAAACTTACAAGAAGATGAAAAAACCCCTCTGAAAGCTAAAATCATACTAGGAACAAAAAGAACCTCATCATTCAGACACTTATGCATATTTAAAACAATGAGCAAAGAGCTACTACCTTTCTAAAAACATTCCAACTGCACCAAACTCAATAAGGGACTGCCAGGATAAGAAGTGAATCTTGGGTCTGAACTCCATCACTAAGACTCAATTGAATTTATGAAAAGGAATGAGTCTAGGTTTTGCAGACTGAATGCTAAAAATATCAAGATTGGACACAATAAAAAAAAAATCAAAGTACTAGAAGGAAAAGAAAGCGATCAAGCCAGTCCCAAAAAATAATAATTAAAAAAAATCTGCAAAATAAACAAAAAACTTTGCACTGAAAAATCATGTATATGTGATGTGGAAGGCACTCACATACAATGAACACTAAATCTTTAATGCATAGTATTTAAGATGAGAATTGCAATTTAAAGCTGAAGCTGGTTCCTAAGTGCATACTTGTGAAATGAACGCTTCCTTCCTAACAATCATCTTTTATATCACTTTGCGACATAACCTGACCCTCAATAGAAACAGTTTCAGTTATTTTGCTTGATATCTGCTCTCTGCCTGTTGTGTAGCATGACAAATGCAACGGGATTCAGTGCAACCAAACACAATTGCAAACATTAAAATGAATGGATTAATATCTTCCTTTTGTCTTATCTTCTTAATGGGAATAAGATGTATCTGCATGGACATATAACATTAGAAATTAAGAGATGAACAAAAGTATATTTGTTATGTTTCATATATGACTGTGTATATACATATATGTATGCAGATTTACATGTTCATATATCCATATAAATGTAAATATACATATAAAGAAAAGGTGTTTCTGCCGCTGTGCGCTCATGTCTTTCATGCGTCTGCACATACATACATGCACACATACACATAGATATACATATACACACCCATTTCTCTTAGCTCACTGCCTTACCAAGAACCGTAGTGCTTCTATTAGCAAAAGTTTCCAAGTGCCAGCACATTTATTTCTGGATAAAAGAATCAGTTTGAGCTCCTGACCACTATTCTCTAACAAATAATTCTTTTTTTGGCTGTAATTAAGACGGTTCTGAAAGACTGCTGAGATGTCTTAGTGGTCTGGAGAGCACTCCCCCCCCCTCCCCTGAAACAAAATCCTTTATCACGTTTTTGAATTAATTATAAAAGTTAAAAATTAAATCTTTCTTGTGTCCCCCATAATAATCCTCCCAGATCAGTTTTTGTCCATATTAATGGAGAACACATCCCTAGTAAGATTTAATTTCAAACTTTTATAATTATGGTTAAAATTAAATCTTACTGTGGCTGTATTACACATTAACATGAATGAAAGCTGGTCTAGGAGGATTATCAATGGTGCTCCAGCACGATTTATTTTTAACTTTTGCAATTAATTAAAATCTTTGGATAAAGATCTTGTTTTGGGGTGGGGGAGTCCTTATTAAGATGAAGCCCACGAAGCGCTTCCATCTTCGTGCAGGGTATTGGAACCATGAAGGAAAAGGCTGAGAGCTTGAGATCATCCCATAAATCACTCATCCCTGGTGGAGGGATCCATAGCTCCCAGCTCCCTCTGCTCTTCAGCGAGTGGCAGTGACACCTCAGCAATACTCCACTTAAGTGTGGGTTCAACCTTGCAGGACCTTGAAATACATCGCACAATGATTTTATAGTAACAAATCCCAGATTTCAATACTCTTTTGGAGCTCTGGGATGATTAAAGCCAACCCCATGGGTTCTGCCATAGTCCAATTGGGAGCTCAGGGATTTCCTTCAACTGCGACCAGTAGGATTTAAAGCCATAATAACTTCAGCTTCCTCAGAGAAGTTTCTTCAGCCAATGGCTTTATTCTTCCATGATAAAGTACATCCTACTCTACTGAGAAGGTTTATTAAGCCATAACACATTCAAGCTCCCTCTGACAAGCCAGTATGCCAAGCTTTCCACAGAATCTGGCTTTTATAAAGTAAGTTTTGTCTACAATCAGTTCTGCTTTAGCACTGTTACATGCATTCTTTTTCAAAACAGATAAGACTCCTTTGAAGTATCTTTTTCCAATACTGGTTTTAGAGACAAATAAATGAAAAATGTAGGAAAGCAAGAAAAGACCATGCAGAACGAGCAATACTTCTATAGCCTGGCCCCAAATTAAATCTATGGGAGTCCACTTGGCTGGCTGGAAGCACTGGGCTGGAACAAAGATGCTGGTCTCCCATATGGTTTCTTCAGCAATCAGGAAATGGGAACTTATCCACTCTTTGTAAATATGAAAATATTTATATAGCATCAAAATTATCTGATTCCTGTATCACATTTTTCTTCTAAGACAAATTACAGTGCTCAAAACTTTGGCTAACCTCATTCTTCCTCTGCAATTTGCTATAAGTTGCAGAGGGAAAAAATCTCAGTTACTGACGATATTTGGGGACTGTGACTTTGTGTTTCCCAAGCAGTATCATCTGAAAAAATATGAATTGTGTGATAAACTTGTAAGATGTGGTCTTATTTGGATGTAAGCAGAGGGAACGATATCCAGGTTGGAAAACCCAACGACACTACAATCAAAACACATTAATGACTTTTACACATTGTCAGCCTGAAGCTTCTTCACCAACAGCTGTATTCTGAACGAAATAATTTTATTTCCTTTTCATTATATACTTAATCATCAATAGGCATCCACTCAATCAACTAAAGTTCCTTTAAAAGAAAAGGTAGAAACATCTCAACACCTCATTTTCAATTATTGTTAAGGGCAGCATTACTGAATGTTGGAATGAAGGGAAAGTAATCCACACTGCCAATAAATCCATAGATAGAAGGATATCGGGGGGTGAGAGAGAGATTGAGAGAGAGAACATTTTTATATTTGTTTTCTCCAAATGAAGAAACTGAGGCACAGTACACAGAATCCATATTTGATATTTCCAAGTGAAAACAAAATACCCACACTTTCCTTTGCGTAAATCAAAGAAGCAGATCTACAGAGAAAAAATTAAAGAAGATCAAGGAAGCTCAGACTACCGAATCATTGCTATTTCATGAGCGGTTTTTGTGCTGCCTCTTCCTGATCTGCTCATACCTCTGAATTTTCAGGAGATGAGAATCGAGGTCTTTTACCACTTTCCCTCCTCCCTCAGCCCACCAATACGCATCACCCCATGCAGTGCCAATAGGCTCAATTACCACTATAGTACATTGCAAGTAGTTACCTACATCTGAGCAAAGTACAATTTCAAACACGAAAATAAAACAGCAAGTAATTTGTAAACTTGTAGCATTTCCTTCCATCCCTTGCACATTGACTTGTGCACAACTGAATAACAGAGCCACTGTTATTTACTCTGGGGAGTCCTATAAGCCATGTCATTGTGAATGCTGATGAATTTTCTGGGAATGATTTGAAATGTTTCCCATTAAACTCTAGACTTAACATCTCAAGAAGAAAAAATAATGTTTCTACCACACATTTTATTAAGCCCTTTAGGTCCTTTTACAAGAGAGGAAATACCAATTAACGTATAATTTAGCAGAACAAAATATTATCCCATTTCAACCAGTACCCACTTCCTTGAAGTTTATTCAAGCATTAATAACCATTTAATGCAATTTAACTACACTGAGGTATCCGTTACATTAATATCATATATCCATCAGGAAATTAGAGTTTTGTCTCTATGAATTTTGTATTACAAGAAAGTCTTTATAATTTTATTCTGCACTTTATGGTGGCTAATTTAAGTTTTAAAATGGTTCAGATAGCTTCGCAGTCTCTCTCTTGTACAGAGTAATATGACGAACAAATTGTTACTGATGTTAAAAGATCATGAACACATCATTTATTAAACGAGGCTGGAGAGATAAGTTTGAAGGAACAGTGCATTTCCCATACAGTCTCTGTGTTTTTAGGAACGCGTACCCAGCCATGGGAACAGCCTCCATGGATCAGGATGCTCAGGGGCTACAAAGCACTGGGCCGTGGAGGAATTGAAACACATTCAGAAAAGAGGCACAGCACCACTAAGAATTGAATCCTCCAGCTCAAAGAACTTTCCTGCCCACTTTCCAATACTCTTTGGGCTGCAAGTGGAATTAGAAAAGGATTTCCCCAAGCCACCTGGATTGGAGACTGCGAATCAGTAATGCCCACGAGAAAAGCTGAGGTTCTAAAAGGAACTCAAAGTAAAACAGCAAATCCTCCTAAACTTCTCAAATGTGGGATGAGCACTTGTAGGAACATCAGTTCCTCTGATGTTTGCTCAGAGGTTATTTCACCATCTATTTGTTAGTCTTTTTTAACTTACAAGGTGCTTTCAAGCAAAGCCTTGACACTTTGTCAAAAGAGCAGAATACACAGCAACTGAAAACATCCAGACAAATTCAGAGATGATGGAGTTTATCCAGTGATTGAAAAACATTTGCTGTGTAAAACTGGACTGGTATTTAGTGTTCAATTCAGTATGGATTTTCCCTGCAACTTTGCACAAATCACTTCATCTTTCCAATCCCACTTAAAGAGGAATGAGTACAGTAGTTTTGCTTCTTGCATATTTGAGAATGCTAAATAATTTGCTAAATAATATTCATAATAAAAATTTGCTACACTATAAATATATATATTAAATATGGATATGAGCATACATAATGAAAAATGTATACAGTATCCACGTGCACAGTAAAGTGGGCAATAAATCTTCATTCTGGATGATACTGTTATTTACTGATTACTGAACAACTCCTCTTGCTTTTACAAACTGCTCCACTCTGGAAGTAGTATAACTCCTTTTGAACACGGGATTCCTGCTCACCCTTCAAGTGCTTTTGCATGGAAACATTGACAAGAGATGTACTAGGTGCAGCACCAGGTATTCTCAACACTGTCTACAGCTCTCTTCATAGTTATGAACTAGGCAGTCCAAGGGAAGAATATTTTCTATAGTGCCTCTAAATAAACAAATCACGCTGGAAAATATCGCTCCTTTTATATCTCACCATACAAGACAAGCATATAGAAGCTTGCAAAACTCCCCAGTCACCAAACATGTTAACAACATAACACTGCTACTCCCAGCATTTACAAATAACACATGCTGGAGAAATATTCCACTGCTTCTCCTCAATCCTTTCTCCCAGCCCAATATGATTTTTCTGTGTCAGAAAAGTTCAGATTCTGAGATGTGTTTTCCTGGGGTGCATTTCTCAGTCACCTGCACACATAAATGAGATGGCAGAGTGATAACAGAGTCTATACTAAATTTCTTTCACTGACAGGATCACTACAGAATAAAAAACCTGTCATGTAGTTGATACGAATCTCCTCATTGTTGTGCCTTTTGGCATCTATGGATAATTAAAGAAGCCTGAAACTGCTACTTCTGCAAGTTCTTTCAATTCTTTAGTTATTTAATTTGTCCGGCAGGCTTTGGTCTTGTTAAACTTTGCTATTGGAGGGAAGAAAAAATAGGCCCAATATATTTTATAATTCTAAAAGTGTTTTTTTTTGCTAGAGGGAATGGTCAAAAGTCTTTGGTGGAAGATTCAGCAGCTCCACTGTACAGCTGGATTTAAGACTTGGAGAAATGGCACCATTTAGGTACTATAAACCCAATGTTAGTTTGTTGGTGCACCGTGGTACTAATGACAGAGATGGATAGAATACCTTCAGCATTTGTTTGAAAGCAGTAGAGGGTGAGGTGATACAGAAAAGCAGTGCAGGGCGCACACAGCAAGCATGAGGCTGGCATTCTCTTCATCTACATTACGAGATGGCATTACAATGGAAAAATATGCCCCTGAAATAGGCACAGAGGGGGGATTTCAGAACACTAAGAGAAGAAAATGGATAACCGGTATCTCACGTGTTGCATAGATTTACAGTAGTGTAAAAAAGTCACTGTTGTAATTAAACTCTGATACATTTATCACAGCAGAAGCTCCTAGCTAGGATCTAGTTATCCATCTTATCAGTACGATTAGCTTGGACAGCTCTACCTAACCACCCAAAGGAGTGAGGATCCAGATCACCCAGCCTGTTTTAACCACTAAAGAGACATCAGAAATGCTATGGATGTGAGAGGAAACAGGAACAATCTTGTGATTGCAGGGATACCCTACTCTACCTAAAGCCCCCATTTTTCTTTATAGAACTTCAGCAGAACTGTAACCTATTTCTCAGTCCTGCAGCATATGTGCATCTGCTCCTCACACAAGAACTTCTTTCACATATATTTAATAGTTGAAGGCGAAAAAAAATCCAGAATTCCTCATAAAAGCATTCACAGTACTTACATACATCAGTAATCCCACACCAAACCGCTACTCTAAATTAGTGAAACGATATGAAAATCTTTTTAACATCATCATCAATTAATGCTTCAAACTGCAGATCGCGTTTGTTGCACACAGAGTCACTTATTGCAATGCTAGAGCTAAAACATCTTTGGGAGAAACTTGATAGTTCATGAAATATAAGAGTATATAGTCAAAGTAGTGTACTTCTCCTGTAGGGATAAAAAGAAAAAGTCTGGCTTGGGAAAATCAATACTCAAAATATCACAGTGCAGAATTATGTCACTGGGATACGCAATATATTTCACTGAAGTGCAATACTATTAGCTCATATAAGACTATTTTAAAATAATATCAAATTGTGCTTTTATTTTTTTTTAAATATTCTACTGAGAAAAGTACAGGTGAGAAAGAGACAGTTTTTTTGTTTTTTTTTTTTTATAAAAGATGTAGTTTCAGCATAACTTAATGTCACAAACTTTGCAGATGCGAATTCCAATAAAAGCCACCCATGAACTTCTAGTCAGAGCTCCACATGCAAGAAAAAGCAGTCAGTTCATACAGCTTATACTGTTGAAAATGATACATCAGTAGAATAAAAGACAAAAGAAAGACAAATCAGTGAAGGGAGTTGAAAGACAGAATTCTTGAAGCAATAAAGAAGAAAGAATATTATTGTTCCTGCAACTATTTAAAATTATTTCTATAAAATGTGTTGTTTTTCCTCCTCAGAGCAACAGGCATGAGGACAAGCTCATGAAATTTCAGTCTAAAGCAATCTTCACTGCTAACACAGATTATAAATACTATGTGCCTTTTGTCAACTGCATTCTTCAATAATCTAATTGTATCACGCTAATGGGACCTGGGTTGGGAAAGGCACTGAGGTTCCCATGCCCCAGGTCAGCAGAGACTGAAAGCATCACGCAGCAGATGTGCTTCATCTCAAAAGCAGGGCAGCTGCACTGTGTGGTCAACTCAAGGAGCACTGGCTATGCAGGCAGCCGTGCACTTGACATCATGCTAGAGGTACATATGTAGATATATTTAACCCCGTGTTTGCTTTATCTGAGCAACTTCCTTGCACGTCATCTCATTCTCTGTTTACTTACAGAAAAGTGTAAGGGCAGCTCTGCACGAGTTGGCTGAATACTGTTTGTCCTGCAGCAATCATTTTAGGAATGTGATACAGTTTAATAATTATTTGATGTTTGTAAAATATAGTCCAAATTTATCTATAGAAATCCCTGTATAATGTTCAGTGACACAATCAGAGGTTACAACATTTGATGGAGAGGATAGAGTAGAAGTGAAAATTCCAATTTATTATAACAGACAAAAGGCCAGAGAGAATAAAATACAGCTTTCCTTCAATACTGATTGTTTTTTGTTGTTGTTGTTGTTGTTGTTTGTTTGTTTATCCTGTTCATCAGCTATATTAATGAAAATCAGAGAATATAGAAAATTTACCTTATTGAAACAGAAAAGCATATTTTTTCCTAAAGTGTTTCATAAATTATCTGTTCTATTGATGCTCCATTCTGCAAGTCAAGTAAACAGAATACTGCAGTATGGAAACATATGGCTTAGTCACAAATTTCATCATTTAATAATTCTACATCCGACTGTTTTCAAAGATCTCATCTGACCCACAAGTAAAAGCCAAACTAAATAAATTCTGGAAAGAAATGACAGAAAACATCAACAAAAACAATCATCTCAACTGAGAACTCTCGTTATTGTTGAGGTTTTGCTTGCTTGCTTTTTAAATATGCCTCATCTGAAGATTGAGAATGTACCAGGGGAGCAGATGATTACAAAAGTCCAACGTTTCAAGATAAGACTGACCTTAGAATTATCTGTTCCGAGCTGTGTATAAGCCAGGCCCACAGAAACTTACACAGTAATTTACTACAAACCTCCAAACTTAGTTAGCTGTAGCAGTGAGCACTGACATGGAGTAGGAAGATGTTCCAAATTGGAGCTGAACATTCCCCATATCAGCCTGCTCCAAGCAACTCCAGCCCAGTGGCCAATCGGGAAAGTTTTCCTAAGGAATCAGATGAAGCTATGAATCCCAAAGTGTTTCACCCGTTTAACTGACTTACACTTCCATATAAGTGAGGTTCAATAAATCTTAATTGGAGCTTAAGAAAAACTCTTTCTCTGATTAAATTAAGTACTTGGTTCAAGGAGAAAATATTCGTTCGTGGAGCCTGGCTGCCTGCATTTCTTCCTTCCACCTTCACTATTGACAACGTGTTTTGTACTGATGAAACAGCAAAGCATGGATAAGGAACCAGAGATTCGATGGATGAGAAATCGAAGATTCAATAGGCTATTTCTTCTCGTTGCAGAGCACTGTGGGAGAACAGAACGATGCTCACATCCACAGTTCTGCTGCAGCTGTATTGGGAGTTACAAGTTATGAGTTCCCAAACTTTTCTACAATTGCTTTTATAATCTCTTTCTTTTAATATTCACTTTTTAGGCTATCACTTTAAAATTCTCTCTAAACCTATTGAGAAGCAGGAAAATAAAAAGCAAGCAATCCAGGGATTTTACACTAAAAGCTATAACTCTGCAAGTTTTTTGGAACTGTTCTACTGCTAAAAAAGCAGAAGGGAGAGAAAGCTGAAATTTAAGCGTTGAAGGGAAATAGACCTTTTGTTGAATATATTTAAGAAAAAGCATTGATATGGAACTTCTTAGTGTGCTTTCTAAATTCTTCACATTGCATGGCATGATTCACCACTTCTGTTTTCTTTCCGTGGCTTTGAGAAGTTTCCTTTGGAGACATTGCCCGTAGTTTCCTCAGGCGTGTGAATGGGATTTCTCTTTGCTAGATAGTTCTGCTACGCATTCTCCTCTTAGCAATAACCCTCTATGAAACATCCTCAGGTGCCAAGTAGTTAATGTAGCTGAGATCTGGGGTACTCGATCCTATTTTTAACACAGGGGAAGAATTAATCCCTTAGTCACTAGCACTTGGTGTGTGTTTGTTCAGGAGCATGGGGTGCATTTATCTCTTCTTTCCAAAGAACTGTGCTTCATGGAAATCCAAGAAGTTTGTTTCCTGGGTGTTTTATTTAAAACCTTTGCCATATTCTTCCTGCAAGTCCTAGAAGTTCACTTAAAACATTTTTTGGCTCCTTTACAACATTTTTAGCAGTGATGCATGGCCATAACCATCTGGTGTCCAGTAGCCAAATGTATTTGATGATGCTGTCTGGAGACATGATTTTTTTTTTATTTTTGTCCACCTCATTGAATTTTTGCTCTGCCACCTCCACGGGACTGTCTCACACTTTTCTTTGCCTGAGCATTAGACTACATGCACCACCTTTATGATAATTGCTTCTGACAGACAAAATATTATATTCAGAAATGCAAAAATGGTTCTCATGCACCCACCTCCATTTCAAAGCTCAGTATCCACAGCCACGAATACATTGCTAACACTCAGCTCTGCAGGAACTGCTTTGAAGCTGTAACCCAGTGTGGGTCCTGAGCAAATTGAATATCAAGGAAGAGCAGACAAACGTTTCATAGAAGAAAACAAACCAGGCAGATGATACACATATGTTTTAGTTTATCAAGCAGATGCAATTTAAATACTCTCTCCCTATTTGGGGCTACTCGTTCCCATCAACATCTCAAAACCACAAATGGGAATACAATTTTGTTGGGTTTTTTTTCTTTCTTCTAGAACATGCACGTAGGGAGAAGTGATCAATTGCTGCTACACACTTCATCTGGTATTTTCCTCAACGAGGAGCCTGTGTGCCTATAATCAGCTGTACACAGACAGTAAGCCTAATGCTTCCAGGAAGAGCCTGATTCACTCAGCATGTCCCAAGCATGCAGGCATTGTTTGAGCAGCAGGTTGGGCACTTCCTGGAAGCACAAGCCTTGCTGCACTTGTTCTCTGCGGATGGTATTTCTAGGATGCCCAGATGTCCACAGGCCCATTTTGATCTACAGCTTTTCCTCAGCCTTCAGACATCCAGAAGTCCTGAACAAATGTATTTAAGTCATTGAATTTCATGCAGACAAAATTTCTAAAGTGGAAAAACAAAAAGAAAATGCATACATAAAAAAAAAAGAAATCTGAGGAACATATGCTAGCCCTGCATTCTTTGGGTTTCTGAACAAGGAAAGAGCAGTAAGTTGTAACTGTTTTTGCAAGACAGTGATTGTCATCCCTGTTAAAACCATGGAAATCTCTCATAAACAAAGTGCTCATCAATGAGAAACTCAAGTTGAAGGAAGTGAAGTGAGACTGAGAACAGAAAAAGGAATGAGAAATAATGAAGTATCAACCTCAGTGTTATGCTCTTGAGTTGGAGAGAACGTACAGAGAAAGCTCCTTATGTTTTTTTAAACTCATTTTTCATTTATAACTTTCTAAAAAAGGTAGGAGCATGGTGAAGAACTCTGTTGGGGATACAAAAGGTAACAGACACCATCTATATAGAGAAGGGTCATAATATTTCCTAAGAAATATCGTATAATGTTGGGGACCAGATTAATACAAAGACAATTAAACATAGCACAAGTTCAGCCTGGGATATTAATGCTAGGCAAAGCAGTAGCATATGAGGAACGTGACAGCTCAGGATTGCAGACAGGTAAATGAAGATGCGTTAAAAGAGGAAGGTAATGTTGGCACAGAGAGAGATGGACGTCACACTGCTGGCAGTGGGTTTGGGCTGGAAACCAGGAGCACTTCAGCATGGGAGGAACATCATTCCTGCACAGCCTCTCACTGCTCTGCACAAATGCTAGGGAAGTGGAAGGAAACGAGTTTCAGGATGCGGGCTGATAAATTTATGGACATGGTTTTACAATGTGATTATTAACAGCTGTCAATGATGGAGCCTAAGCTCAGATTTAAATAGATACCATCAATCCCCGATTACCTCAAAAATCTGTTTTAAAAGGTCAGGAGAAAAAGAATAAAGCTTGTAGTGCTTTCCTGGGAGGACAGAATGGGGCTGTAGAGAAGGTTAGGAAACCTCATCAAGGATAAATAGCAAGTCTTCTGTGCATAAAGAGGTTGGGCAAGAATCTCGAAACCGGCTCTAACGCTGCTGACTGTACATCTTTGCATGATAAGGACCAGATGGAAAGCTCAGAAGTGCCTAGATGAATTCACTTTCAAATTGCAATTTAGCATTAATTATGCTCAGAAAGCTGCCTCGACATTGACGTTTGTATTACAAAATACTACAACATGAACATGTCTACGTAAAAGTTTATAATCAAATCCATGCAAACAATTTAAATATTGCAATGATGTAAACAGATTAAAGATATGATTTTAGATTAGTATGTGGGTTTGCTGTAAAACATTTCACCATTATGCCATGTGTGATTTTTCTGCTTAACTGCAATCTACAAAAATGCTGTAATAACACAGCTTTCTGATTAACCAAACAACTAATAACTGAGAAGACGTAGTGATTAGCTATCATCCTTATGTAAATAAGGAAAGCTTATTTTTGCTCACTAATAGCCGCACATAACAATGAAATGCTTTTAATAAGTTTTAAGAGGATAAGACCAAGAAATCAATTTGGTGAATGCCCTTTTCAATGACCGCACACCATGTCTACGGCTGTACCATGACATGTTTGCATTGTTATTTGGCTGTAAACAAAATGAAAAGATCTGTCATTGAAATTTAAACAGAGAGACTGGTTACATAAACTGAAACATTCTCAGCCCCAGTACAGTACTATCAACAGTCTGAAGAGACTGTACAGCTAAACAAAGTTTGGGGATGTTTTCGGATAGGGGAGAAAGATTAATAACCAGAAAATAACTCTTGGCTCCCGTTATAAACTCTTAGGGATATAATTTAAAATTTGTGTAAATCCAAAGATTGATGTTCAAGCTTATGAAATAACCATTTTTCCACAGTGCTGAAATACACACCCACATGGAAACAAATCTTTCTCCTAGCCAATTCTAACAAAATATAGTGCTTTTACCAAAAAAAGCAAATTAAATAAATCTGACCTATCTGTTCTCCCAGATAATTGTAACTACGGTCAGCGAACAACAGATCTTCTATAAATGGTCATCTTTCCAAATTACGCTGGCTTCAGAACGCGCTTGATTAATTGCACAAACACTGCATGCCTACAAATGCTGCTTGTCTGTGGGGACCAGCAGAGGATGCCCAAAACATTCCCAACAGTCACAAGAGAAGATTTCTCACTCTGTTTGTGTTTGTTGCAGGTAAACAATGTCGTGCTTCATCACAAGACCTAACAACTCCTGCTTGTCCCAGACAGAGTGCTTGTCTTGCCCTAAATGGAAAGATTAGCTCTAAGAGGGGAAATTTAGGTTAGATGTTAGGAACAAATTCTTTACTGGGTGGTGAGGCCCTGGACAGACAGTTGTGAATACCCCATCCCTGGAAGTGCCCAAGGCCATAGATGGGGCCTAGGTAGTCTGAGCCCACAGCAGGAGGATTGGAGGTCTCCTCCAATCTAAGCCATTCTATGATTAGGGGAATTAGACAGCAACATCTTAGAGCATTCTCTCTCCTGTTAGGAGAAATATGGTTTCTGATGGCCTGTCCTGCTGCCAGCACAACAGAGGGAGGTGAGCAAAGCAGGGCTCCAACCAGATTTTGACTTCAGTCCCAACGTTGGAGCAGGGCGGTCAGGAGCCAATCTGGGGTTCATTGATGCCAAGGATGGTCTCCACAACCAACAGGCTGATTAAATCTACATGATAAAATCAACTTTATGGTCACCACATGCAGAATATGTACAACAAAAACCATGCTACTCACAGGTATAACTGCAGAATATCACAATAACTGAGCTCCAGAAATAAGGGCAGTGAATAGGGGGCTAAGCAAACTCTTCTGTAGTATCCAGCTTCTTGAGTGGAATGCAAGAGAAATTCATAAGTTCAGGTTAATTTTTAGAAGTGACACGTTATTTGAAAATGATCTTTAAAACATTATGCCCACAAGTCCATCAAATGTATATCAGTTATTTTGATACGTAGCAACTCCAAAAACAGCATTTTTGCCTAAGATCAGCAGAATGGCTAAATGGATATTTTCCCTGGTTTCAGCGAAGTAAAAACAACACCCAGAGAAGCTGTGGAAACCCATCCAACCATGCTCTTCCTTCACTTTCAGGAGGAAGAGCTATCCTGCTATAAATGCCGAGAGAATAGCATCTGGGAGATGGAGCTGATAAGGAGCTCTGCACAGATAAACAGGTTAAACAACTTCCAGTAAAACCACCAAGACTGATGCTCCACAAATTCTGTGATCTGGATCGGACACATGACAAGAGTCACAGACCAACATTCCCCTCCCTTTTGCTAAAGCAAAGCCTAAGCACTTCTTGTGCTCAGCAAACCTGAGAAACATAGAACCAAGCCCTGGCTTGTTCCAGTTCTGCACACCTAAAGGAATGCAGTATCTATGATGAATGGCCCCCTTCATGGCACATCTCTGGTTTCCCGTTCTTCCCTAATACTACATCAGAGTTCAGTTTGATTAATACCAAAAAACATTTGAGAATAAATACATCTATCCACTCAGTCAAGTATATCAGAGGAAACACACGTTAATAACACAAGATATGTGGCTTAGAAATAACAGTTAAGTTTAAGATAGCGGAAGAGTCCCAACAAACCCTATTTTCCTCCTACCAAAAGGAGTGAAAACTTTCTTCACCATAAAACAGAACGAGCAAGATAGCGAAATCCTTACATTTTAGGATTAAAAAAAAAGCAACTTACATTGTAATTAAAACAACTTTTTTTTTTAAGGTATTAGAATCCCCATATTAATTACCCGTGGTATGTGGAAAAAAGGAAACTATCCCACCAGCTAAGCCAGCCCGTCATAAACACAAAGTTAACAGAAAGTTGCTGCTTTGCAGAATTCGACGTTAAAACGTTACACATGGACACAGCCCAGATTGACGGCACGGCCTGGAAAGGTGCCAAGAAGAGCAGCTATGATTTATTAGGCCTGCAGCACTTAATCCAAGAAAATAGAAAGGACTTACGTGACAGATGAGCATAAATGCACTATTGGGTCAGACATCCATTCCTTAATAAATAAATAAACAAACAGGGACTAAACCACGATACCGTATAGCTTCAATATACATTAGTGCATCGGAGCTTTCCTGCAATATTTTGACATCTCTGAGTTTTAAACAGTGATGGGATGATTTTTTTTTTTAAACCAGACTAATTAAAAAAATACATATTTACCAAATCACATCACATCATACTGCCCCTCCCTGATAACATCATCATGGATTAGAAAACATTTACAAAGAATCAGGACAGAGGCTGAAACCCTGACCCTACTGAAGTCAATGAACAAGTTCGTGTTCTCATTGTGCTAAACCCTCTTTTCTTCCATATTATAGAAGGATGAAGCAGGAGGGACCACGTACACCATCCTAGCAAACTCCAGAATCTTAGGGCCAACTAATATTTAAGTGTAGTGCAACTCAACACAAACACTTGGCTTTGTGTAAGCACCTCAATCATGCTCTACCAATCTTCTTCTGAAAACAGTAATGATTGAGCCACAATGCACTTATTTCTGCAACTTTGGGAAGACGTTAACAGGAACACCTTTCATTCTCTTTATGACACTTCTTGGCAAATTCATAAACTACTGTACTTTGGTGTTTAGTCACCTGAAACCAAATCATTTTTTTCCTTCCCCTAATGTATTGATAAATCATTTTCAGCACATAAATTTCCTCTTATCGTAAAAACCTGACCAGAAAGCAAGAAAAGGTACACTAGGCAGCTACACACAGACCGGTGTGCTTTGATAAAGCTGAACAAGCTGCAAAAAGGAATATTGTTCCTTTAATGGAATGACTAAAATGGTGCTTAAAACAGATTGGGCTGACAATTTTTGCAACCTTGGTGTCTCCTCCAAGATTTACAATGGCACAGCTCCCCTTTTTAGCAAATTAAACCTTGTGTCAAGGCTTAAAATTAAATCCAAACTTCTTTTCTTCTCTGTACAGAAGGAACAAATTGGCACCACATGCCGGTAGTCAAGGAGTGCTGATGGGAAACAGAGTGAAGTGAGCGCCCTCCAACCTGGAAGGCGTCACTAGTCAAAATCAACTGGGATAAACAGTCAATTCCACTTAAAGTTTGACATCCAAAGGCTTGTAAGATAGAAACATTCAAATATAAGAATTCTTCTGTACCACACAAACCTGTCCTGGTGCCAGCACTTAAACTTTCTGTGCTGTGCAAGCACTTTGTGGAAATCTGTCTTTAGTACAGTTTGATGTTATAAGATCCTGTTTTGCCAAAGTCTGTTTAGTTTGTTCCAGAGGAAAAAAAAAGAAAATACAACAGAGACCAGAGCGTGTGAGCAGCCGTGACTCAATAACAGATTGCCTCCTGTAACCAATATTCAGGATTCTCTTTAACAACATCTTTAAAAAAAAAAAAAAATACTCAAAAAAGATTGACCAGATAAAATACAAGGGTATTTCTAAGGATGGTCATATGAATGGCTTCTCACTGGAAAAAAATTTATCGTGAAAAATACATCTGATGCCTGTGCATACAGTCATGACAACAGTTTAATCAATCAATGCAAGTAGTGTTTCCCAGTAATGAAATGAGCATCTACGTGCACCGTTTCTTTCTCCCTCCCAAGGACACATTAGCTAAAATACCCAATCTTACAGCACAAGCATGATTTCTAACAACCCTGTAACAGTTTAAGCAGCAGTTTTAACCAGACCCTCAGGTGAGGACCAGGCTACCAGAGCCTCCACTGAGAGGGCAAATCCCTGCTCACCACTCCGCCTCACTAAGCACCCAAATTCTACAGCAAACACCAAAGCGACTCATTTTTCACCGGTACATAAATATTTCATTGGGATCTTCTCATGACACCAAGCTCATTTCAGATGGCAGACACAACATCAAACAGGGTTATACTGCAACGTGCAACCATGCTGAAGATTTGCATGACTTACTGGAAACTTTTATGTCATACAGCATTTCTCAGCTCAAGTTTCATTTCTGTTTTGCAGTTCACCTCTATGTTTAGATAGTAATTATGGTTGTGACATTCAGTGACAGAAGCCAGAAAATTCCAAATTAGCAGAGACATACTCTGTCCATTGTTTGAATGTGCTCAGCTGGTTTTGCTTTACTAATACCACCAAGACAGAAATTTTCATTTCCCAAAGACAGAAACTTCTGGCAAGGGGTTACAGAGTGAAATAAATCTTATTCTTGGAAGAGATTTTTGTTTGACACCTGAATCATTTCTGCTGGTTTCTCTCCTTTTTTCCTTCTTCAAATGGAGTCTTAGAAGTCTAAGCCAAAATAGAGTCTTAGAGCTATCACAACAAAAGCTCAGCATCCAATTTTTCCTTCCAAATATACTCTCTTTCTAAAACATATCAACAAAGCCATAGCCTTATTAGCCTTTGCAGAACTGAGAAGAAGGCTTGCCACAGCAAGGAAAACGTCTCAAACATTTTGATATGCAAAGGCTTTCTGAGAGGTTTGGAAGTGAAAGTATCACAACACATACTTTAAGAGCTTACCATTTTCTGATTAGGAAGTCTTAAGATAGGTATGCTTCATTTTCACAGATTAGCAAATGCTAAATATATCTGACATCAGCAATAAAACTATACATTAAAACCGTGAATAAAGTTTTTTTCTGCTGTGCACCTTTCTTTCCAACTGAGTTTACTGTTCTATTTCATATATTCCCCTTCCACCCTTTTATGTACAAATAAGAAATATCCCCTTTATACATTTAGATATACACATTATACATCTCATTTTCCTTAATGCGGAGGGAACTTGAAGATGGATTATCATCAATACTGTGTGGTTTCACACTTATTAGAATACAGTCCATTAAGAAAATGTTTTTTCGTTGTATAAAAGAACTCTACACCTTTTAATTTGCAATTCTAGAATATTCACTGGATTTTCCAATCTCTTCATTAAGTCCCAATCCCTATGTTTACTGGAATTGACTGGAAATTTGCCATTGACTTCAGCACGCGCAGGTTTACAGTTTTGGCTTATTGGATTAATTCCAGCACAATACTATTGTATCTGTTGGGTTATATCCCACAGGAATTTGGCCCACAGCTTCACTAATTAGTATCTGCTATGATAGGACACTGAATCCGCCAAAGCTTTGAAGTGGATCTGCTGAAACCATCACCTACAGTGAGATCCCTAAAGACTAAAAGGCTTTTAAAGCAAGAAAGCCAGGCTTTATTTGAATAAAATTAGAAATTTAACTTTCAAATAGAGAAAGCTCAAAGTGACTGGGGAGGGCGGGCTGAAGTAGGGAGGCTTCTGCACAACTTTCTGCCCATGCCCTTGCACACTGATCCTTGCTTGTGGGCTTTAATTTATCTGACTCAGTCACTTGCAGGAAATTTTGTCTAATTCTCTCTCTTTCCTACAAGAATCCTCCCTGCCTTGGGACCTGCCCGGTGCTTTCCATGTCTCACTGCTCTCTGCATTTCTCTCTGAAACCTGCAGAAATCCCTTCATCTTTGCAATCTGCCAGAACCATCCCACCCCAAAATTCTCAAAATATGTCTTCAGGTTATCAGTCAGGACCAGAAACTTGCAGTCATCTGCAGGTTACCCCTTCCCTCTGGGAGTGCAGACCAGCATCTCCTGCTGAAATCCTTATGAACATCACCACCCCTGTACACACACTACATCACTGCCATCATCTTCTTGTTTAATGTGAACAACATTAGCATATACCACATAGGTATGGCTTGAGTTCCAGTTCTTACTTCCAGTGAGGCTTGCCTTAAATCCTGCAGGCATTTTCCTATAAATCTAATCTAAATGACAGTTTTTTGGTACAGGAGCATTCCCCAAGGACACCATCATTTCATACCTCTGTACCAGGAATAGAATTTTCTCAGTCTCAATTTTCTGTAGCACAAGACTTTGTGCTACAGAACGCTGCTGCAACATTCCTTAAGCGGTGACCACTTTGACCACACCACTCCTTTTCCTTCCTCACCTCTTCTGTCATCACCAGCATTCTCATGGACTTCAATAACCTCCTGCTTCCAAATCACTATAAAAAAAACAAAATTCTGCCTCTAGTCTACGACTGAGTCCAACTTCCATCACATATTTGCTATATTTTCAAAGTCTCAGCTCATTGTTTTCTAGCTACCTTCCTGCCCCCCGCTTCCCCCCACTCCTCAGATGTCCTGGCAAACATCTTATTAATAGCCAATCCATCTAGGGGGAAAACAAGAAGAAAGCTGGCTTGTCTTTGATTGTAGAGTTGTTGGTTTTTTTTTAATACTTCTAGCCTACAGGGATGTCTTTTTACCTTTGTTACATTATTAGTTTTAACAACTGTATTATTTATTTTCGTTGCTTTTCATTCTGTAATTGTTAAAGATCCATTAAACAACAGTAACTGAATAATTTCAGATGATTTCTTTCCTTCTCTTTACACCCAAGAATCAAGAATTAACTAACAGCTTAATTAAAACAGATAAACTGAGAAACATGTTAGTTCCCCTGAGAGGTTTACGTACACATCTGATATTTTCAGAAGAATAACTGGTGAGAAAAAAAGAAAAAAAAAAAAAGAGATTTTAATTGTATGCAATGTTATAATTTTCACTTTTTTCTCTTCAGTAGAGAGGGCTCTGGCTTTTCACCCAGATCACAGACCTAACCCACACCCAAGGAGGTCATCAAGGTTGTGCTGAGCATCAAGTTTTTTTCATTTTTACCTGGATTGGCTTAAGGGAGGGCTTCCCCATGCTTATAAACTGAGGGCCCCATACTTTACAGTCAGACTTACTACTAGTCTGAAGTTTGGGGACCAAGGGGAAAGCAAAGCACAACTCACATTCCCATGTTCATCTCTGCAGTCCAGCAGTAAAGGCAAGATCCGTTTTGAAGAGGGGAGATGTTGCAGGTTGCTGTCAGCAGACATGGGGCTCAGGAATTGCTCCACGTTTCTAGGAACTATTGCTATGCTCAGTACCAGCACAGCACATAATGGTTATAATTGACATCTGTCAGGGGCAATCCTGACAAGCTCAATCCTGGTCTTCATTCAACCCACCTCAGCCCATTCAAGTAGGAGCGTTGCTTTCATAGACAGGTTTCTACCAACAGCAGCAAATAACGCACCTGACTTGGAAGTCCACCAGACTGATCATATCCTGATCCCACCACACCACACAGCTTTTAACTGGAAATCTCAGCCTGGCCATAGAGAACCTCTCGACAGGTCCTCCTCCTCATCCAAGTGCCGTTGGGAGCTCCTTCCTGATATATACAGCCAATGGCATAAAGCTCTGTGCTAAAAAGTCCCAAAGTTTGGGAGTGGCAGTGGGTGTTTTGTTGTTGCTGCTTGCTTTTAAAACAAAAATAAAGCCAAGATAACAAAATATATATTTGGAAATCAGAACACCAGTAGTGAGGTGAGGGAGAAAATAAACACTGAAAGCAAATCCTGAGTTAAAATGCTTCAAAATCTTCAACTGCAGATGAATTAACTTAAAAATAACCTCAGAAGTCTTAATTCATTCTGATTTGTTAAATTGAAATGGATTGGAATGGACATACTTTTTCTTTTTTTGCTACAAACTGCAATAGCATAATGTAAACTGCAGCTGAGAAATTAAGAAATCAAGATATTCAGAAAAGAGATACACGTGCTAAGTAACTAACTGAACTTCTACGTAAGGATTAGAAGCAGTGTCAAACATTTTTGGGTTTACTTTCTCTACAGCAACAGAAAGGAAGCTAATGGCTCCCAAACAGAGTCCTGATCTCCAAAATAATTCTCTTCAATCTTCCACTCTCGTGGAATATATTCTATTTTTAATAAGAAGAATATAATATTTCTATCTGTATTCTCTGGAGAATTCAGGATAAGTGAAGATGCTGTGTATTCAACTACCAAAAATATGCATTAAGAGCTTAAAATTTTCAGCTTGGCTTCTGCTTCTGCACTGACAATAACCACCACTGTCAGTGTTCTGCTGATGCTTTTTTGTTGTTGTTTTATAGCGTATCAGTTCAACTACTCATTCCAAAAAATTGTAGTCCAGTTAAGAATTCACATATTTTCAAGTATTAGTAAAAGGCATAATAACACTGGTATTTCTTATCAGTCAGTGTGGTGAGCAGGCAGGAGCTGAGGTCACAAATAAGAGCACATTCTAAAAAAAAAAAAACCAAAAAAACAAACAAACCAAGAACCAAATCTCTAGTAGAAGTATTGCCATATTGCTTGTCCATTAAAAAATTAATTGGAATCAAACTTTGATACAATTACGTGCCAAAAAAAGAACTTCCATAAATTTGGCAGGCAGCCCATTCCTGTATGCTATGCATAAAAACGGTAAGAATGGATTCTATACTAACTACGGGGTGCTTACTTTCCTTCAACGATAATTGTCTTAATGCCTGTTTTAATCAGTATTAACTACTAGCAATAACATGCTTTTAATTATGTTTTAAACGAGTCCTTTATTGGGCTGTTTTGGGAAGCAAATTAGTCAAAAGGAGCTGTTAATCAAAAACGTGTTACTGGCACAAAATAAATGTTCATTTAAGGAGCCATTTGAAATAAACCTGGCTCATTGACTCTGACAACCTACAAGGACACTGGGGCCTCCTGAGGATAACTCCTTCAGTACTCTCCTAGATACGCCTTGCTGCTCAGAAGTTATAAGTAGAAACATTAAGCAGTTTAGGTCATTCATCAGCTAACTTTTACTACTGTACTCAAGAAAATGAGCCTCCTAGGAACTTCACAGCAGATCTATTCCTTCATTAGCTAAGTAATATTGAGAGAGATGTTCCTGTCATTATGAATGGAGAAATCTATTGCAGTGAATTTTACTGGTGTCCCCTTTGTCTATGAGCTGTCTTTGTAGATTCCAAGGTATTTAGGCTGAAAAACTAGCATCATTATCTGTGAACGTTATTCGTATGTGTTCATTCCCTTCTGCTGAGTGATATCCACAGCTGAAAATTCAACCACGCAAGATTACATATTCTGCCTAATACACAGGCATACAACTTGGCACTCAGTACGGGTACATAATATCACAATTTTAAATAGAATTTTCATTAAATCTGTTCCATCACCAGGTTTGAAAACTTAATTTTGCTGTCTCTCTTTAATTCCAAGCGCTTCAGCTTTAAACAAACTGAGGATTGCTTGAGTTACACCAGAAGCTAAGAGTCTGGGTTTAAAGTCCGCAAATCGTGGCTTAATAGTTGATCCCTTGACTTTTAAATCTTCAGCTAATTTTGCTTCACAACAAAGCAAAAAAAAAAAAAAAAAAAAATTAAAAATGAGTTGATTTGATTTTACTGACATGACTCGTCTGAGTTAATTCGTTCAAAGTCCTGAACTTCATCTCTAACACATATATCTTAGCAAAATGGGTACCCAAAAAAGGTGACAGAGATGCCAGTCACCCTTCTGCCTGCTATGGCACAAAGCATGCAGAAGCAATATAAAATGAGCGACTGTAATAACAAATCTGGGTTTTCTTACATCAAGAGCCCCTTCAGGATCATATTGGAGGAAGATCTTATTGGGGAGGCAGGTGGTTAATTAAGCATCAGTTCACAGTATGTCCTTAAGAGACTCAGCCTAGGGGTAGGAATGAACTTGCAGGAGAAGTTATCACTGGATTAACAACAACAAAAAGAAAAGTGGGGGAAGGGTGCAAAAATTCATATGCACTAAAGTGCACAAGGCATGCTATTCATCCATATTCTGCTTTCTAAAGGCTTCCATCACTCAGAAAAACCCACCGGTGATGGTCATACCCAGCATGATCACAGGAACAATGACAATATTAGTATTCACATTCTCATCTTCAAAAGGCAACTGGAGATAGCAGTGAGCCAGATCTCTTGGGTATCCTTGACACACATTTTAAATGGCCTTCTAATAAGAGTTTACAAGCATAAAACAACACCCTTCCTTCCAGCCCAGCCATATCCAGTAATTCTTTAACCTGGCTAATTCCTTGCTCTTTTTCATGCTCATTCCAAACCAAAACTTTTACTCACAGATCACATCAGCCTGCAGCACCAGAACCTCATCTGCACGTCGGCTTGGATGAGCAACAGGAGGTCACAAGGACAGAAAGAGGTGCAAAGACATCATGGGCAGAACACTACCCATGGTGAAGTTGCCTCCTCCCCCCACTGATTTTCTTCAGAGAAAAATGCACCACAACCCTCTTGTGCTGTAACAAGTCCCACCTGGCTGCATCTATGCCATAAAAATAACATTTAAGGTCTGCACCCAAATCCAACACACAAACTCAACCATATGACCTCCAAAGCCCTGGGGAAAAAATGTTAGACAAGGCTCCCCCCACAAAGGCTGTGCTTCAAGATGCAATGACTTGGGGTGGGTGATGGGGAAAGGTGAGTTTCTCTGATCCCACTGAGCTCGATTTCTTCTTCACCAACAGCATACCATGTCATGTTTGGAATAGTTTTATGGTCTAATAAACACATCTTGATTTTATTGACCTGTCTTTAATTCTTTCAGCATGCATCTAACTCAACAAGACACCCTTTAAATACTTAAAGTTACAGCTTTAACACAATTAAAGGAAAGAGAGTCTTAAAATAAAAATTTTTTACCAAGGGACAGCCCAGTAAAACACCTTCTCTAAGATAACTGTTCTCACTGAAACATGACCAGTAGATCCCGACTGTTTCCATTACAAAAGCTGTTAGAAACCCTGTCTCAGGAGGAGTTCCTCCCCCCCAACTTTTTGGAGACCTTAATCAGACCATAATTGCAAACCTGATTTTTATTTTATCGCATTTAAAGACTATTGCGCTTTTTGATGGACTTCATAATGTTCCAAAAATAGCACAGATGCTTTCTAAGATGTGGGTTTAGGAATGTTACTGGGACTGGCAACTTATTTTTCAAATTATCATTCATGGATCTATTTTCAACACCCTCCTTCTCAGTCCATTAAGTGTATTTCTGCAGCCTTTACCCGCAAGCCACAGTAAAAGGTTGCGTCTGACCCTGTTCCAGAGTCACGATGCTTTCCTGATTCCAGTTAGCAACACAACCACAAACGTTTTGTTTTTTTTCTTTCTTTAAATTTCTGGAAATGCAAAAATGTGGTCTTTTCAATGTACTATAATTGCTGCTCTTCTTTTCTTCATCACGCACATTTATTCCAGTTAATACTGCATGCATTTCAGTGTACTCCGGCTTTTCAATTTCTTGATTCACACTGTCCTTTAGGGGACCCATTCCCTACATTTTCTCTTTGATATTAAATACAATAGGGAGTAAGAAGATAACTCTCCTGGACCTGCTGAGAACCTTCAGAGATTTATGCTTTAAGCAATCATTTCATTCAAATTTATCAGGAGTCTATAGTGACAAAGATGTTACCTTAAGCTAACAAAACTCTAAGGTTAAGAGTTATTAATTGATTTCCTTGGCCCCCACAGAAAAGCTACTATTCCAACTGGGTTTTGCTAGAAACTTGACAGAAGCTGAGATCAAGAGGCAGGCTGGTGGACTTAAAGGAAAGATACCTGCTGTAGTCAATGGAAGAGTTGAATAATTTACCAAACAGCCCAACACGCAAAAACATCATCATGAACACATAAAAGTAGAGACTGTGAATGGTACGAGAGCCACCTCCGCCCTTCTATCACCTTCTTTTCACAGTGAATTCACTAAGAAAACCTCCAAAGCACAAAAGAAAGATAATGCTCAAATATAGGAAGCTAGGACAGGTGGTACAGAAAAATGATGCAAAACCAATATTACAATATATAAGATTTTAATCTCTTATTTATGATTCTTCCATAAACTTTATAGTAAGTCATTATATACATCTCAAAGCATCTCGTCACAAAATGACATTTACAATGTAACCATAGCAAAATAATTCTGCACAGAACAATTTGCAAAATATCGCATCAGAGGTAATGTAGGAGTACGACATAATTGTAGCAATTTCACCATATTAATACTATACTGCTTAAACTTTGGGCCCTCAAGCAAAATAACTTTACACCCAGAATAGGTAGGCAAAAACACTATCTCTGTTAAAAACGTTTTATCTCAGTTAGATCTGCAGGGAAGGGGGCATGAAATGCACAAGTACATGTGATGCGACTGGTAGGATCTGCTAGGGCTTACAATGGAATTTAGTGAAATTTAGAGGGTTTTCATACTCAGTGGCCTGAGTGGTTCTGATTCTTCTTCACATCTAAAAATCACCTCATTTACCAAAAAAAAAAAAAAAAAAAAAAACCACACAACTCTAAACTAAATACACCTAAAATCACCACCAAGCAACAGGGAAAAGTTACTCTCACTAAAACAGCTCTTACCCTACTCCCTCCTAGCAAGACTTTTACCTCCATAAGACTGAAAGCAGTCCTGAAAATAATTTATTTAATGAAGAAACAACAAGGAGAGCAAGGGGAAGATAAAAATAGCTGAGGACCAAATTTGCACTAAACGTAACATGAAAGTTTTCTTCTAGGCTCGCAGAGATTTTTAAGCTGGTCTGTTGCAGGGACATTCATCTAACCAAATATGAGGCCCTATGGGAACTCCGAGGAGATTAAAAAGAAATAATGAAGGCATAATTGTGGGTTGGCTGGGAATAGTTCTTTCTCCTCCTCAGCATATGGAGAAGTGTGTCAGTCAGATGGTGCACACTGGAAGGTATAATACCTAGGGGGTTTGAGCGGCTGATGCTTCTTTATTTCTTCGTTTTGCTTTCAAATTTCTTTTCTCATCTGTTATTTTAAGAGATACCAGGGCTTGAGGTATTCTCTGTGGGTTTGTCTCGCTATGTTTTTTTTCTCTTTGGGGTGGGAAGCTGGAGATCTACATTCATTTATACTTTGAAAAAAATGTTGCACATCTAATTCTTATAGGTGAATTATACCTGCTCAGCCAAATGGATAGGAAAATATGAAGTTACATATCTATTAATAGTTAACCTAATGTGCAGTTTTTTTAAAAAGGAATTTAAGAAAGCAAATGCAATACTGCAGACAGGCACTTTTGATAGACTCATTTCAGCATCCTGCATCTATTAGTTCCTCTCTATAGCCTCTGCTGGGCATAAATAGTTTCTACTTTGTTTAAACTTCAACATTGAAACCGATTATTTTCCATCTGACAAACAAAACAGCTTCATCAGAGAATGTGGACAGAGAGATTAAAGCGGCAAGGTTTTCAAAGCCATCCTAATTGAGCCTCAGCACTCACGTGCTTCTACCCACCAGATTTGCATGCAGAAACATTTTCGAGCATATGTAAAATATTTGAAATCCAAAATCCCCTCCAAGAAGCAGTAATAAATTTGCAGATTTGTGGGACTGGAAGGGCAAATTCCCAAATCAGCAGCCCATTGCAAGAGCAGGTTGCATCAATAGCAGTTTGCTCTTGAACCAGATGGAATTACAGGTCAGAATGTAAGAATCCTTCCTTGCCTGGTTTCAGGTGGGTACAGGTAAAACAGTCAACGTTAAACTAATGCAAAGATGCAGGTAAAAGTTCTGCCCACACACAACAGGCTAAGTTCAGCACAATTAGAAATACCAACCTGAAAGGTTGGAAGGAAGTTTAGGAGAAAGTTTTTCACAGAGTGTGGTGACACATTGGAACAGGTTGCCCAAGGAGAATGGCCAGGGTGTGAAGGGACCTCCAGTATCATGAACCTAAGGAAGCTGTGGATGCCCCATCCCTGCAGGCATTCAAGGCCAGGCTGGATGTGGCTCTGGGCAGCCTGGTCTGCTGGTTGGCGACCCTGCACATAGCAGGGGGTTGGAACTGGATGAGCATCATGATTCTTTTCAACCCAGGCCATTCTATGAGTCCATGAAAACTTAACATGAAGGCCTGCATACTACCTTCAATAACAGCAGAGTGAAACACAGTTGCCTGTATAATCTTTATTCTACATAAATGTTTAAGATCAGCTGCAAATGCAGAGACTTAGAAGAGGTTGGATAGAACCTACCTCAAATCATGCAAAACTGAAGGTAAAAAATGATCCCTATCTCCAGGCAGGCTACCCCAAAGTTCAGGCTTGGAGAAAAGCAGCCATTCAGTAGCACATTTTTAACCTGGTCACCTCATGCATTGCATCAATAAAGGAGAAAAAAAAAAAAAAAAAAGGAAAAAAAAAAAAATCGAGAACAGAATTTCAGGCTGAAAATACCAACACTACTTTTAACATAATGCTTCAGTATGAGCATGGAAGCCACTCTGCAATACCTATGGGAGGAAATTTAGGTAACTGGATTAAGATGATAGATGGGAAAAGATACAGCGGTATCGTGTGATACATCCACTGGCAGATACATATACGACTCCTTCTGTGGATGCAGTCACCAAGTGAGGTTACAAACCATATTGCATTCTACCCAGTTTGGAAGAGATGGGCTTTCAGCTGATAGGATCAAGTCCGACCCGACTTTCACACTGAATGGGCATTTAGCCTGAATCGTAACCCAGTCCTGTGTGTAGGCTTTCCAAAAACATATTTGAGGCCACTTATGGTAATTAAGCAAAGCAACAAAGTTATTAATAATTGCTAGGAAAAAAAATAAGCTGGAACTAGTGGAGATTAAAAGATGATGATGTATCAGACTGGAAAGAGCTAGTCTCCAGAAATTATTCTCTTTTTTTTTTTTTTTTTTTTTTTTTTTAAAGTTGAAATGGGTGAAAGTATTTTACAAAAGTTGTTTTTAATGAGACATTTTCTCTATATCGTATCAGGACAGAACTGTGAACTTTTTTTAATGGAATTACTTGACAAACTGATCAGTGCCATATCACTGCCTCCAGACACAGTTCTTTTAATGATGTCCAAACTACTTAACTATTAAAATGAAATTGTGAGCTAGCACAGTAGGAAGTAGATTGAGCAAGCTGAAGATCAAAGAAGATACCATCACAGTGGCCTTTGTGTGCTCACTGTAGGTTTGCTCTAACTGAAGGGTAAAGTAGTAGTGAATTGAATTATACTGGGATGGTTCTATACCAGAGCATTGAAAGCAGCATAAAAGAAGGGTCAAATGAAACAGTACAAACCTACCTACCTTGGGCAAGATTAAAACCTATTCCATATTGCCATGAGACATTTTATCATTTCATGTAAATAGTGCAGGCATGTCTGCAAACACAGACCTCTGCAAGTTACCTGTAATGTCATTTTGTACACATCATGCAGGTGCATTACTCCCAGGCTGGGTATTTGCTACCTGTAGTCATGCCACTGTGCTTGCTTTGTGCAGCTATAATTCTGCCTGAGAATTATGGTAGGTTTGGGTGCTTTTTTTTTTTTTTTTTTTTGGCTTTAAATTAGTCTACAGAAGACAGCAAACAGCAATATGTTCTCTCTACCTTCATAGCTTGAATTATTATAACTTATTATTACATCACAATACAACCTTTATTTGAGGGGGCCACAGTCTATTTAGCGAATTGCTGAGAGGAAAACACTCCTTCACAGGCTTTGCAACAAACCCCACACTAAGATCAGCAGATCTGTTGGACAAATATAGTCTACATTACTGCATCCATACATAAATAGTGCAAACTTTCATTCCTAAGATGAAAACAATTCTGCATCTCACAGCCTCACAAGAACTGGGTCAACAAAGGAGAGCAACAGCACTGACCAAGCTCTGCACTTGGGGGTTGCTTTGGTCCTGAGCTGGTTCAGGAAAGGTTGAAAAAACATTTATTTTCCAAATTTCTCTTTTTGGTCCAGGGTATACTATAAGAAACTGAGCACTCATGCTCAAAGACCTTTAACTGCTATTGGAGAGAAGATTAAATAGTATGAAATACGCAGCATATCCACACAGCTTTGAGAAAATCAAACGCAAAATGCTACCTAGTAGGTAACAACACAACATAACACCTCAGGAACGTAAAAGAAAGAATCAGACCAGGTTTTCATTAACATACAAAGAGTTAGATTTAAGTATTTTGCACATATGCATCCTAAAACATCACCAAAAATATTACTATTTTTTTTTTTGCAGTTTTTGCTAATTTTGAGCTTACGCTATTTGGAATTATTTTAAGCTGCTGTAAGACTTGACTTGATCCCTAGCAAAGCAGTGGCCAGACTGCAGGAGAATCTCTCAAAGTTGCAAGATGAAAACAGTTTATTATTTACCTTTGCATTTCCACAAGCACCCCTCCTACAAAAGTGCTTCACAGGAGACACGCACAGTGCAGATATGCAAACACATGGAGCTTGTGCTGCAATTTTAAGATTTATTTAAATGAAATGTAAATAAATTCCAAATATTAGGAAGAAGTTACAGGTGCTGAGGGAGAAGTTATTCGTATTTTATGGGATTCATTTTCCGCACAGTATGTGTAAGGAATTAGCTAGAAAACTTTCCATTATTACCCAGGGAAGTCGCCTAATTCTCCATGTGTTGTTAAGAAGATTTACCTATCTGTGTTGTTTTAATATTTAAAATATCAGAATTTGAGTTTGGGCAAGGGAAGGGAGTTAGCAGCTCAGTCAGCCCTGGCCAGGCTGGCACTCTGCAAAGGGTGAACCCAGGCAGATCCAACATCAAAGGGTGAAGCTGAGCCACTGCCATCACACTGTATGCTAAAGAATGCCCAGAATCAACCAGTGCTGACAACACTGGTACCCTTCTCAACAGTTATTTTATGGTTTTTTTTTCTTTTTTTTTTTTTGCACGTGGTCATTTTTCCAGACACGTATAATACAAACTTTCTATGTCTCATTTCATTTTGGCACATAGTCTCTGACAAACTGAAGAAATGAACTCATTTTACAGCCCTGATGAGTTTGTAGTGATTCATTTAGTTAGATCGCAAGCAGCAACTCTGATCTAAGATAACACAAGCTTGTGTGTCAAGGAGCCTTTGGATCTTTGGTGATGGAACAGAGCCCTGAGGCACACACACAATTTCTAAAGCTTCTGTATTTGCATCCACTTCTTAAGCACAAATGAAGACAACTTCTAATATGCTTTTTTGTTGAAATTAAAAAAAAAAAAAGATGGGGAAAAGAAACATTTTTGAGAACTAAGTCATGTGTAAGCATAGGCATCACAACAAAAAGTCAGGGAGCAAACAAGGCTACCATGTTGCAAAGGAGAAAAGAAGCCAACAACTTTGAAGAGGGAGAGCCTCAGAAAAATGACTGAACAGATAACTTAAGAATAAACCTAATCAAAACGTTAGGCACTGGAATGGGCTGCCCAGGGAGGTGGTGGAGTCCCCTTCCCTGGAGATGTTCAAGGAATGTTTGGATGTTGTGTTGAGGGATATGGTTTAGCGAGAACCATTGGTGATAGGTGGATGGTTGGACTGGATGATCTTATAGGCCTTTTCCAACCTTAGTGATTCTGTTTAAGGAGCACCAATGACATTTGATTTGCTCATATTTCCTCCTACTTGTTATAATAAAGTTACCATTTCATTACATGATGGGGAACAGTATCTGCACACAGAGGGAAAGCAATCCAGGGGTCCAAAGATTCAACAAAAAGATTTGACTTACCAAAATAGCTGTTTATAAAGTTATTTCAGTCTCCACATTTATCTCATAAAAGGTTAAAAGCAAAGTGCTCAATATTATTCCTGTTCTGTTTACATAGAAAGGAAAATGAGAAAGCAACATTAGACTGAAACAGAGAAGTAACTCAAAGATAGCTAATGTGTTAATATCAAAAAAAAAAAAAAAGCAAAAGGAAGGGCTGAGTGATCTATATTTCAGTGTGATCTATACATATGAAAAGGTAAAACAACATATAACACAGGACACAATTGCATACGGTTGTAGTACAATTAATAAATACAGGGGAAAACTAAACATATCACAGAAATGTGAACTTCTTAATGAGGTGATGAGTTTGGGTGATAAAGGCAATTCAGTGTTTATGTAATCCACTAAACTGAGGCATCTGAGTTTCTTACACACAATGTCTCAATTAAGAAATCACAGTAAAGAAAAACCAGCCCAGCAAGCATTAAATGGATTAAAAACTGGCTGTGCCTTAAAATGCAGCTGTGAATGGGGGATTCTCATTAAACAGGTTTAGAGAAGCCTTGCCAGAGTGAGGCCTTGACTGTAAAATATCAATTCAAAATAAAATATAAAAAAAAAAGTTGTAATTACTATTTCATCAAATCTGAAAGTAATGGGATTGGAGAAAGGGAAATGATCAAAGTTGACTGAAGAGGTATTTTTCTGGGCAAACAGGCATAAATCTGCTCAGACCAGGCAGTGTTGGTGATAGAAAAAGAAAAAAACAACTATGAGCACATATCAGCCCACCATGCCATAACATCCAACTACCAGCATCCCAGACAAGATGAAGACTGGACACATGGTGACTTTAAAAGAAACATTTAAGTTAACTTTTGTTAAAGACTACTGGATTTCTCAGCACAAAACCAGAAACACTGCAGCACCTTTCTAACATATCTGCCACAAGTAAACCTAGTTGTTAGACTTGATGCAGAAATTAATTCAGAGAATAGCGTATGGCCTATACTATGTGAAAAAACATCTTAAGATGTGTGGCTAAGATAGAGGTGATAAATTTGTCTTCCTTGATTTTAAAGGTAGCCTGGGCAGATAGCTATGCTAAATGCTTTTTCCAGGTGTCTGAAGTTACATGAAACAAACTCCACTTGAAATTATTATTCATATCCCCAAAGGTCTGAGGCAAACCAAGGAAAAACAGATGATATTGAACTCCCAAATCTGAAGTTAAATAAAAAGATGGAGACTTCTTTTATTGAGTGAGATATTTTTTCATTACGGCATGTGATGGCTCCTTTCCTCTGTTAATACAGAAACTGGTGAATGGCTCCACCTATAACAAGTCCTTATTGAGCCACCTTCAAGCCAACAGATACTTCTGTGCACAGCATCGCTTGATCCAGCAACACCACTCCAAAATGCATGCCAGGAATTCGTTTAGTCTCTAAATCTATGCATTCCATAATGCAAAGCTGCATTACAACTTCAGCAAAAACCTTGGGCAGCACCATCACAGCTCTCTTAGCATCCTCCAGGTTTTGTCTTCAGGGAATAGGGAGAGAATGCATAAGTTTTTATTGCCTACAGTCTGCCAGGAAATTACCAATACTCATTTTTCTACAGAATTTAATATTTTTTCGTTTGAACTCCACTGTCTCTTCTTTAATATTAATTACCAGTCTTGACTGCACATTAAATGAAGGTCTTCTGTGCTGAAGCATCTACATTTCTTCCAAGGTAGGCTCTTTCCCAAATGATAAAGCTACTAATACCGGTTTCCTTAAACCCAACTTGATACCACTGGACAGCAATGCATAAATGGGGCATTTTTCCTTTCCTCATCTCATCTGGATTTCAGGGGGATATCTGCCCCTGAAGTAAATTCCAGTCTGCTTAACTGTGGAATTCTTATTTTCAGCACAACAGTATTTTGTTAAGGTTAAAAATCTGTCCTGACCTCTGTCTTTGCCCTGTTCCCACAGCTATTTCGCTCACCTGATTGCCTGCTTATGATATATCTTGGCTAAACCACTAACAGGAAAGAGGGATTAAACAAACCGCAACCTCAGGGACAGGAATGAGGATTTAAAGTCCTGCAACTGGCTTAGGAATTCAAAATACATAGACCAGACTACCAGTTTCAAGTATACTCACAGTAATTTGCTTTATTAACATCGTACCTTCTTCTTGTGGTACCTTCTTGTAACCTAATCACTACAAACACTACTGCAGCAAAGACAAAGACAGACATGCTCAAGGTCAGAATCTCTTCTTAACTACCACTGGCTTTCACTCATGATCCACCCAGCAATGCCAATTTCAGTAACACTTCCACACTCCTGTAGAGATCTGCTATCTTTTTCCCCTCAGCTCTGTAATGTCATACGCACACTACGACTTGTTTCTGAAAAGCTGTGGTCTTATTCTTCCTCATCGCTTTTGATCTAGAATTTTTAATTGTTACAGCAGCATAAGAAGGAAAAAAAAAAAATAATAATATCATGGTTGAATTAGACTGGCTTTTCATTTACCTTCCAGTATTTGTGCAGATAAATGAACAGTGGCATCTGTCTGGTTTAAGTTAATTGTGGTGGTCCACTCATATACTCCAGATCTGTTCTGAAGTGCAAGATTGAAAAATATGAAGGAGATAAGTGCTGCAATTAAAGCAGGGGAAAAAAGGTCTTTTTCCACTCCCTAACCTATTCCCTATGACTTTTACTTGTTTTGCTGTGATTATGATCATGCAGATGATGAACATTTTGGTGAAACGGTTACGCTGGTAACTTGCAGAACATTAACAACATTACCACAGCTTAAGAGAACTCAACAGACGCTATGGCAATGTAAATAATGCATTAACTATACTAATAGCAAGATTTAAACTACTATTAGAAGCTTGATAATTTGCCAGTGGTAAAAAGTTCCTTTCCCCAATGTCAACGTATACTTCTGTCTTTGTACTGAAACTTCCCTGAGACTTTCTTGAACTGGAAGTAAAGAAAAGACAGACACTGCAACTCACACTTGTCCAACTCCATTTATCACAACTTGCAAGCCAGAGCTGTGGCATACAGTGTATTTTTATAGAATCACAGAACAGCCTGGGTTGGTAGGGACTCCAAAGATCACAAAGCTCCGACCCCCCGCCGCAATATCCACATTTAATACAACACCAGTCTGCCTTCTTCAGCATAAACACCTCAGCAAAGCATGTTCCCCAAGGTAAAGGTAAAGATATCTCAAGTATTTCTCACGAAGCATCACTTCTTCACTACTCCTTCATTATACTTAGTCCAACCCAAAGCCCAAGGGAATCATTTCCCAAAACCCTGACGGCCATAGAAGTAGAAATGTGATTTCACTCCAGAGTATAGCAGGGCAAAAGATACCCTATGTTGCTTATTGTTTTCATATTAATTTTAGAAATAAGCTCTTTTGCAGGGCTACACATCTTGAATTTGTCTTCACCACATGATTTTTTTACTTTACAGATGTCTCATATGAATGAAAGCAGACTTCTGAATTATTCAAATAACCTTAAAAAAATCTTCTTTGCAAAGATGTGGTGAAGATCTCTAAGTAAAGATCAAGTGAGATATGCTTTCCTTACAGGCATTTTCACAAGATCCTCCATTTATATGTAAAAAAAAATAATAATAATAAAAAACATTTTCAAATAAAACAAAGCTCCTATGAAATGAAATACATAACAGAATTAATGAGAGCAATCTTCTCTCTTCCTCTCTCTCAGGCACACAAACTCTTTGCCTTTAGATTAAGAGAGCCCACGCTTGTCACGTTCATCCCAGGCCACTCTTACCCAGCACTTACAGAGGACTTGGAAGCATCCACTTCACTGTCTTCCCAGCACAGGAGAGCCACTTGCACACCATTGTGGGCAGCTTTCAAAACCAGCAATAACACTATGCACCTGAAGAAGTGAGCTTTGCAGAAGGGCTGCCTGCACCTGAACTTCCAATTATTGAGAACATCTGATCCTGAATGTTAATGAGCTATATCAAAGACTGGTTAAGGCTCCCTTGACTTTGAACCTTGTGAAATATTTCCATCCTTCTTTTTAGGGAGAAAGATTATTTACAATCTACATGTTAGCTACAGTTTAAGTTCCACGCAATCCCTTGCATGGCTGAAATGCCTTAATCAGCATCACCTAATGGCATTTGACTCCATGCTCACCAGCTGAGGCAATGAAGAAACCTCAGGAAAAGCCATGCATCCTACCTAAATTGCAGGTTGGTGCCCTTGCACCCTGCCATCTTCTGAGGTCTTATAGTCCCACAGCCTCTTTGCATGGCACGCAGTCCTACCCAACGTGGCAACATGTTATTGTTTCAAGGATAAAGACTGTTCAAGGCATCTGACAGCACACTTAAATTATTCATTTGCTCCTATTACTTATTCATCAGCTCTTGAAGTTATCTTGCTTCACTAAAGTACCTGGTTTCTAGTGCTCACAGAAAAAAAACCATACCATTTCCTTTGTTTTAATTGAGATTTTGTGACTCTTGCAAGCAACTGATTGCATAGCACTAATAGCCCACAGTGAGTGTTGCCAAGCATTTGAACCTAACCCTCACTTCTGCACATGGGTAACCCTTTGGGATCCAGTATCTTCCTCCAGGCAAAGCCAAGCAGCAGAAGCTGTGCTGAAAGAGCAGAGAAGTTGTGCTTGTCAGTGCACAAAGCTGGAAATGACCAAACTTTACAGTTTCTTGAGTCCCACTCTCCAGAATAAAAGTGCATTTTATTGCATTTTTATTTTCCACGATTAAATTTCTACTTCTGATATTTAACATCTTAGAGAAACAAAATAAAATGCTGGCTCCCCAGCTGCGAATGGAAATACTTCTGACCACAACTGCCTTCCACCACATCTCTGTTTCTCCCTATGTAAAAACAATGTAAAAATGGCAATCACGGGTTTGTTCGTGTTAGAGGGGGAAGCACAAACACCAATCCCTGTTTCTTCAAAGTGCTTACATGTTGAGATTTGCATTATGATCATACCTAGAACTGCTGTGTTATAACTGAGACCTTATTTATGGAAGAGGGGCATAAGCAATGATGCCCTTCTGCAAAGAAGATCCCAATATCCCCTAGATAAGTTTCAGAGGAGAGATAAGCTACATCATGGAGACAACCCTTCTTCCTAGTTTTGCAGATGCCACACCAAAAAGCCTTTTCTAACTACAGTGGTTTTTGCACTTTACAACTTAGCATTAACAAGCCTTAACTCACCAGTTCAGACATTTCTATCGCAGCTAAAAGTTGGCTTGTGATGAAGGATTCAGTCTAGGAATAATCTTTACCCACTTGAAGGAGGGAAAAAACAAACATCTTACTACCAGGCATTGTCATTATGGTGATATAAATTGCATTTTATCAGTTTCAGCTGTTTTTTTTTCCTGGCCTGTACATAAAAATCTCTTTTTAAACTGAAGTCCTTCAAGGTCTACTAGCCAAATTTTGCTATCAGATACACATGCAGCCCTATTAATGTTAATGAGATGGTTGAATTTAAGCAAGGGTAGAATTTGATCTTTACCCTGTTATGTTGTAGGCTGTCTGGATGTCTGTCTGTTTTAACTTAAAATCTATTTAGCAATTTTTTTTCTTTTATAATGAGGAAGTCTTACAAAATCATATCACAAAATGCTGAAGGTATAATAGCAGCAGGTCAGAATCAGATCTCTCTGAAAGCAGCCGCTGCTGGGTGTTTCCTAGAAAGAACACAAAGCCTTGAAGTGAGCTATTATAAAATAGTTTGCCTAGAGAAAAATATTCCTGACCTGACTCTCTTCTGGCTTATGGTCTGAAGCAGGAGTTTTCCCATTCCTTGCAGACCTCTTTTTAAAGGCCCTTATAGTCAAATCTCTGAATGACAGTCAAATTTTGCAGCCAGAAAGAGGCATATGCAATATGTGTTCAACACTTTCCACTAATGCACAATTACTAGATATATTTACAAGCCATTTACTTTATTAAGATTGAATTCATTCTATGGTGGCTCAAAAGCAAACCTTCCTTTTCGGATCATCTCCCATTACAACACCAGCCACAGTTTTTTAATCATTTCTAATTTAAGAAAAATTAACACTCAATTAAAACGAGTTTGAACTCAATGAGAACTGCAGCAATAAGAACCTTTCTCTTTTCTCTTTCTCACTGCCTCTGCCTTTGTTTCACTCAGATGTTGAGTGTTCAGACCTCAGGAACTGTGGATGGTTTTAACTGGGTACCCCATTACTCCTTTTGGTGCAAATTTATTTGCCTGATTATTTTAACAGGCTTTTCCTTATTTAATTCACAACAGGCTGAGGAAGAGACAAGGTTAGATTAAAAAGCAGAATTGACTGTGATAATTCTGTGGTGTAGAGAAGAGGAGGCTCAGGAAGGATCTCATCAATGTCTATAAACACCCAAAGGGAGGTACAAAGAGGACACAGCCAGGCTCTTTCTGGGACAAGAGGCATTGGGCACAAAGTTGAACACAGGAGGTTCCACCTATACACTAGGAACACTGTACTGTGCAGCTGATGGAGCACCAACACAGGTTGCCCAATGAGGCTTTGGGTTCTCCTTCTTGGAAGTCTTCAAGAGCTGCATGGACCTGGTGTACACCTCCTCTGGGTGTCCCTACTTGAGAAGGCATTGGACCAGATGGATCCAGAGAGCCTTGCAGGCCTCAGCTGTTCCATGGCAATGTTTAATCTGTAGAAGTGTACAATAATAATTGCATAAAAATATATGTCACGTTTATGATACCTATCAATCTCAGCTGTTGCACAAATAGGACAGTATTAAAAAGTGCAGAAAGAAAATATAATAATAAAAACAGTGAAGTCAAGGCAGATGAACTCTTATGCAAACATCAGCCTCTGCTTGTCTCCATCACATCCCCTGGTGGGCTGTGGAGCAAGTTACCTAACTCTAAACACTCACGGGAGTCTGTGCCCATAATTTTCTAAATGGCAAACCTTAGCTCTTTCTTAGCCCCAGCTGGAGTGAACATGAACAGAAACGTGTCCCAAACATCAACACAAGTGTCTTTGATAACGTCCCCATGCTACAGCTTCTAATCTATTAGCTGAGATAGATACCAGTGTCCCCACGAGGGGGTTCTGTCAACTAACTAACATTTCTAAAGCACTCCGATATTTTAGAGATATACACTGCTGAATAACGAATGAAACAAATTAATAATGACATCTCCAGAGTCAGATTTGAAGAGCGTGCAACGTGCTGAGCAGTGTGGATAAAATATAGGCAAAACAGTCTCCCGTTTTGTGCACTAGTTTGAAGAAAAACATTGCAGGATTGTGGGATTTCAGCAGAAAAAGCAAAGGCTAATTTAATTATATTACCCACCAGGTTGGAAGTATCTGATTTTGCAGCCTTCGTGTTTTCAATATAATTTTTGGTTTAATAAACAGGATCAGTGGTACACAAGGGGTCCTGGGAGCAGAAATATTTATGGGGTATGGTTTCCTCCTTTCTCCAGCATGAATTTCTCACTTTGCCACAGCTGAACTGATGATGCAGTTTTTTCCTCCCTAATTTGAGCCCACCTCATCTACACAACCGCTTGCTTTCATGAAACTCATAGGAAATTAATAACATCATGACCCTTACACTCACTAACTAAAATTGACCGACAATTTTGAAAGCTATCAGGGAAGGACAGAAACCTACACAGACGCAGTTATATACATCTGGTTTCCTTAGGAACAGATTTACAAATCCTGATCGTGTGGCTTTGGAATTGCTTGGCACATTCTCATTCCTCCCACCTCGGGTCCTTCTCCCTCCTGCAACAGCCCCTTAGGCATATATTTGATACCTCTTCTCCCAGCCAATTCATTTTGGCTTCACTTGGCCCAAATCTTTGTCCTTCCTTCCACAGCAGCTCCTGTCCTTTGTCTGGATGCTCAGTGTCCCAAAAGTCACAATACTCCCTTCAACACCACAACTCAATCTGGTGCCACTTCTGATATCAAATGGGAAGGAAAGGTACATGGGTTGAAGACACCAGCACACCCTCTAACTGCTTGCTCCTGTTTAGCTTTCTGGAGAAATGGAGAGCAAATTTTAACACCTTGAGCTTTTCTAAAGTTGTGTTAGACACTGTGTTTTGAGATACCACTGCAGTAAAGCTAAGCCATCCATAAGTAGAAGGTACGTATGTTGTTGTTTTATAACTCTGTGGTCAAAACTGCAGACCCATAACATCACATCTTGAGGATACTAAACCTGAGTTTCTATATGCCAAAACAAAGAAGGAAACTTGGCTTTGGTCTATGGGCATAAACAATGTCATGTCTTCATTTCTTGGAAGTAAACACTATAAGCCATGATACAGCCGCTACCAAAAGGAGTTTGTCAAACAAGCTCCACAGTAACTTTGTTTTTCAGTTTGCAAATATGTGAGAGGTGAACTCAACATAAATCTGAGAGAAGGCTGATGATTGCAAGCATGCTCTCTAGAGCCTTTGGGAAAAGCAAACGAAACAAAGTTCAGAGTTAGATTTTATATATATATCTGTGTGTGTATATATATGTCATATATATAAACACAGACCAAAAGAATTTATTCAATGACTGCTAAAAGAAGCTTGAATTTTACTATATTTTGATACACGAGTTGCAAAAACTTCCCAGTTACTGCTTCCCCAGAGCACATGCCTTCTGTATAGCAATCAGGTTGGTCGCATCAAACGTGAGTTCCTGATTCTGGTCACAGCTTAAGAAACTGGAAGAGTTACAAGAGTTTTTTAACATATTGCCACAGCATGCTCTCCATCCAACAGCAAATAAGGGACGTGTAAGCACAGAGATCCAGTATAACACTCAGACAACCCATAGCAGGGTTGGAGCATGCAGGCACGCATTAACAAGGATAAAGAAGATCTCTGTGATCTTCAACCCAACTCACTGGTAGAAAATAAAGTCAAATACTAAAAAGCCTTCAGAAGTCAACATGGTGCCTGCCTCTGATCAGTATTTAGCCGGCGTATCCGTGCTACTGTGAATCATCTATATGTCAAAATGCACAGCTTGAACAGGGCAGAAGTTATCATGCCATCAGATGCTCCTCACATTTATATTCATTTTAGCAAATCCAGGATTGGCCACAGACTCCTTACATGTTTTATGATTTACCAGAATCTGCTTTAGTCTAGGAGACCTAATTCTTCAATTACGCATATCACCCATCTTTCTGGCAGCCCAATTTACATCTCAAACTGGAATAACTTTGCATACTTTTCATTTCAGCATTCTGACATCTTTAAAAAAAAAAAAAAAAAAAAAAAAAAGCCTTAATTCTGTGGAGTAAATTATTATCAACCTTGGAAAAAAGTCCTGGAAGTTATTAATGCCCTCTTTATGCACAGTTGTCTGCAGAGTTTTGGTGCCTTTCTCCTCTCAGCCTCTGTGGAGCAATGTATTAGCAAGAGTGTTGTAGAACATATGAAATTCAAACAGGACCAACATGGCAAGGTTTATACGAATGTTTAACACATGACAAGTAACTTGAGCATGTTCCCAAGAGAATCGTGCAACCTTTATTTACTCTTGGAATTTTTTCCAAATACAAGTTTCTAATCTTTCTGTATTCAAGCAATGTGTCTTTTGCTGTTCAGCTCATTTGCTGGACTGACACACATCAGTGCTAAGACAACCTAAAAAGCTCAAGGAGAACAAAAATGCACTGTTAAACAGGGATTTTGGACTATACCTCTGCTTCTGATTTTCTGTATTTTTGATTTCACAGGAAGAGGGTCTTTATTTATTTTTTTTTTTTCTGAACATATATAACATAAATACTGATAGCGTTACTGAGATATTCCTCTAAAACCTCAGTGAAGTCTTGTTTATTCCTTGTTAATACTGTCTGAGATGAATGCACTGGAAGCACTTAACTGACAACAGCAACAAAGTTCTGGTGTACTCAAGCTGAAATAAAACACAGAGGTTGTCAATATACAAGACAGCACATTTTCAACATTTTTGAAGGTGTTTGGGTTTTGAAGCATTTTAAAAGAAAGCCCCTTTTTCTCTTCCAGAGGAAAATAATCCCATGGGAACCAGGAGATCTGACTTCTGGCTGGACCTTGCCAAAGCAAGACCCCCCACACCCCATCTGCAGCCATCCTTGCCCAAAAGGGTGTCTATGTAGAGATGGGCTGGGATTCCAGCACTGGCATACTGAATGCCCTATGTGCCTTTCTGCTTTTATGGAGGAAAAGGCACTGAAAAGGTCAGATAACCCACCCTGGTAGGATAATTCCTGCATCACCCACATCTATGCACCAACGCTGAAGCCCAGCCATGGCGCTGCTGCAGTGGGATCCAATGCAGCCAGGACGTCGCCATCCCTTCCCTCTGCCCTTGCTCTCCCAGAGATTGTGTGCGTTAAAGATAAAAAGTCTTTCTCAATACTAGGATTTCCTCCTTATGCAAATGCTCCCTGCTGTGCTAGTAGTTGCTGTGAGTCACTGCATGGCCTCCATGCGTGCGGTGATGGGCAATGAAATCTCCCAAAACCCCAAGAGAAGTTCCTGGACATTGCAGTGTGTAGAGTAAGCACTGCATCTCTAATCCTTGGATTACTGGCACGGGCAGATCTGAAACATCCCCAGTGACTGCAAAGTTTTTAGGGGTGGATTTTATCATGATAATCAGTGATTTTAGAGGGAATAAATCTATCCTGTAGCTCGGTATAAAGCATCCCAAGAAATAAGTCAGGGAGACCGTCAGCAGTGAAGAGTGCTACATTTCATGTTCTGTCACAGAAACGCTTTCTGGCTGAGGTCTAATATTAATCTATTTTGTCCCTGACATCCAGTAAAACTAAAGCACAGCGAATGCTTTTAAAACATACATATTCAATAGGAGATGCAATAAAGTATTCGGAACCGTTGGTATGAAGAAGGTTCGCACACACACAAATATCTTTGAAACTCCAGTTAATCAAGGTGTCAAAGTAACTAAAGCAGTTTTACAGATTTTATTGAAAATAAATCACTTTATTATATACTGAAATATATATTATTGTTTCCCCATAGACTTTTACTACCCAGTTGCCTGCATTTATTTTTTAAATAGAGTATCTCCTGCCCTCTTTAGTCCAGTTTTTATAACTACATTTACAAAGGAAATTTAGCATTACAACAGCTCTTTAGTCTGCCTTCTCCTATTGCCCTATGCAAATAGCCCATTATTAGCCATTTTCTGGCAGAAATTGTTGAGGGGAAACAGAAGAGGAAATGATATAATGGCTCAAGAGCCACGGATTTCCTCTCTGCCCAGCTGTCTGTGGGATGACCTTACGGCCAACGCGGGAGCTGCGAGGTGGCATTGAACCTCCAAAGATTTACGCTTTTGTCTTCCCATTTTTCAGGCTGAAGCTCCCATGCAGGGACACATAAAACTTCACGGAACTCATTCTGGGGAAGGTTTCAATGACTGAAAGGAAATATTCGATTCGATCTAATGGACATCCTAATAGGTATTTATAGACTTCACAGAGAAACTTTTCGATGGCCGTTTTTCAACTCCTGTTATTGAGGAGCTGCTTTAAGCACCAGATCTGGCTCAGCTCTAAAATAGCCAGCGTGTCGTTAGGCAGTGCATTTCTTCAGAATGCAATATTTCAGGAAGACTTCTATTATTTCACTCACTGCATAATTGTGTTGTGCTTTCTTTTTCCCCCCACAGCACTCATTTTGTAACAGTTTAGTATTATAAATGCACAAATTATCACTTTTCTGTAAAGACTTCTGCATCTACGTGATTTTATTATTATTATTAAATATTTCTTCTTAGAGAATATCTAATACAGCCTGTATACATAAAGTACATAAAGAAAAAACAATACATAAAGAAAAATACAACAGTTGAATTGCTTTCCAAATGGACATATTTCATGCTGATAACACAAATTCAACTGCTCTATTTATTTTGGGGGACTGTTTTTGTTGTTGTTGTTGCTTTTACATTAAAAATAATTTAAAATTGATGCACTGTATCTAAAATGGATATTAAATATGAAAATAAAATTAGTCCAGCATTTTTACACATTTGACCAGTGGACAATCATTATGAGTGCAATATAGTGGTGTAAACTGCTGTCTTGCACAAATATTACTACTTAGCTACTAAAGCCCAAGCCTCTTTACCTAACTAAGCATGAAGCCATTTCTCATTCTCCAGCCATGAGATTCATGACACTTAGTGGTCAGCAGAGTGGAGAGGACTCACTCAGGGTCTCTGTCTGTGTTGTATGCTGTAAGGTGGTCTGCAGTGCAGGCACAGGTGAGCACAGGGGTTCACCTTCAGCATTTACTTCCTGAATTCAGAGCCTCTGAAACCAGTATTCAAATCCACTCCTGGATTTTTTAGGTTACATGTCACATTTTAACACTTCATAGATCTTTACTTACGTAAAACCCAGTGAATTTTAATAGTAAACTCTACTATACTTATAGCAAAGACTATTATCTTCAGCTCTTAACTTTCAAGCCGTGTCAGTGCTCCTGAGTGGGAAAACTATTTGAGCTATTGATTGGATTCATCATTTGTCACCCAGAGGCTTCCAGGTAACTTCTCACGTACAAAATGATCGTACCACATTTCTATGTAATGTCCCCATTTTCCTCCCAGCCACCTGATAGCAAGCAGCACATCAGATTCAAAGCCAGTATCCAGCTTTTACATTACTGTGCAGGAGCAAAGTGTGAGTGTGCCTTCCACACTTTAAAAACTGACTGTAATCACAATCTAATTAGTATTCTGCCTTACTAGTGGGAAAACTGAGAGAAATGCACAGTCATGGTATTAGATATTAAGCCAAAAGATGCCTTGAGAATCCACCCATTCATCTGCTTTTCTATCTTGTTTTTATATCAACATCTTGTCCCTTGAAATACAGTCGTCACTAAATCAAAAACACCTTTCCACATCATTACAGACTTGCTCAGTTTAAGTAAGAGCTCAGCACAGATTTTCAAATCTCTGCTATGTTTTCAAACCACCAGGGAGGGCTAGTTCTTCCTGCTCAGACAACTACCAAATTGTTGCCAGTGTGAGGGTTCCCTGTATCAATCTCATTATTATTAAGTAGCCTAAATCACCTACGGATCTCATTACCATCACTTTGAAAAGAGGACTTACAAGGCGGCACCCACAATTTACTTAAAATTTATCACAACACATCTAGCAACCCATATTTAATGATAAAGGCTGCTTTGGTTTATTCAAAATATAAAGGAAACAGAACTCTAAACGCCTAAGAAATCTGGATTTTGTTGTTGTTGTTGTCTTTTTTATTATTATTATTCTTTATTTACTTTGAAAGATAACGGGGACATCACTGTCAGTCCTCTGTTTTCATCAAGGCACTCTTGGGGTTATCGGGTGATTCGTATTGTGAAAGAAAGCTAAGTCAAATCACAGAAGATGATGTCCTTATTGAAAAGTTAATTAGCCACTGAAAATGCATGAGCATTAAGAAATAAAGGCAGTTTTAGCAGGAGTTTCTCTTTGCAACTGCTTCGTTTTCATTCTCTTCATCCTGTGCATATATCAATTAATTACATTTCCAGCCATAGCAATAGCCTTAAGTGGGTAAGAAAAAAAAAAAATTAATCTAAATAAAAAGTATAAAAATTCTCTTGCTTGTTTTTGGGAAAAGATACTGTCAAGATTTGTTTCTAAATTGCAGTAAGCACAAAAGTGAACATTCCTCACTGCCCGTTTCTCACAAGTAGATCGCTGCAGAATATTTTATGGTTGGTTTGATATTTTTAAAGGAAAATATTTTTACTAACAATATAGAAATAAAATAACTGCTGTCACCATCTTCCTCTGAGAAAACAACACAAACTGTTATATTTTGTTTTGACTGAGAAAGAAGTGGTATTTTTCACCCAAAGCACTGTAGCTATTCATTTTATTATTGTTTTTTCCTGCTCTATATACCATTCTGCTGCATCTTGGAAATGAACTTAATAGAAAGTGTTGCTTTTCTGCAACTTCAAGCAGTGGCAGAGAATTATCAAACAACGATGTCAGAACAGAACACAGAAGACAAAGCTTGCAGCACTTCACAAGCTCAGATGGCAATTGCTCCAGATAACCATACAGTCTTAGGTATTTTCATTTCTGTCCCTCATTAATTCCTCTTACTACTGAAATGGTATCGAGTGTGAATTCTTTCTAAAATAGGAGATAAAATCATCCAGCTTTTTAGGCTCAAATCTGCTGTATTTCAGCTGTGCAAATCAGGAAGTCATAAAAACACAAAGATGATCTCTATCAACATTTTCAATTGTTGCCATTCATCACAGTATTTAAATGCCACTTTACATTTTTTCACTTGCTGAGAAGAAAGGAACGGCACATTTTCTACACATCTCACAGCAAATGATGCAATGCAGCTTCACATCGGGCTCTTCTACCTGAAGCAAAGTATTTGCTCAGTCGCTGCATCCCATAATGACCCAGGATGCTCTCACCACCAAGAAGCAAGCGCCAGAACCAGTTTTGAACAGAATGCACAGCCTAGGAATGTTTTGTGGAACAAGGGGCTTGTCTGTTTCAGAAATGTGTTTGCCTAAAATGCTAGATGTCGCTTTACAGATGCAAACATTTCATTAGCAAACCATTTATATATCTTTATATTTATATATAGCCCTACAACACTACCTAACAGCTCATAAATGTGGGTCTTGTAATACAAACAGCTATAAATACAGAACGCTATATATGTATGTATATTAATATTTGTAATAGAAATCATATCTTTCTATCATCCAAAGGCACCCTTTGTAGCTTTCCTGCCTTTTAAATTCAGCTATTCTTGAATCCAGTTTGTCTTTGAAATACGCCAGGATAATGCATTATTGAAGTACTGTACTGCTTCCTTTTCGAGCTGGTACATAAAATCAGTCACGTCCAACAGATTTCCATTTTCCTCAGTTCTTTTTCATAATTATTCCTCACTTCTATCCCAGCGCTGTCCTCAAGAGCTCTCTGGTTTCACCACTAAAATTAACCGCGCACTACAGGTTATGCCTCCGAGGGCCTTGCCATCAAGAGAAACCCAAGGTAAAGAAAGGAAGCAAAATAAAACCCTCTGCTCTTTTCTGCAATTGATATGACTAACACATGAACCGGACTGCGAAATTCAAAGCTGGACAGAGGAGCTGGATTTGAAGGAAAGTTCCCAGTTGAACCGGATGAGTCAGAAACACTTGGCTCTTTCCTTAATGTCTGTGTTCTGAAAGCCATCGGGGAGAGCCTATCAGGGATTTGAAATCTGTCTTAAAACTTCTGGTTGAAATTAGTATTGTTTCGTTCAAGCAAGAGTTAAAGTCTAACAAGCAGGAAAAAAAAAGAAATTAACTAAAGTAAGGCCCTTGTGATACAATGACACTTGCTCTGTGCTCTTACAGAGAAAAACACGATGATAAAACACCACAAAGAGGAGTGTTATGAATTTTATTAATGACTAGAAGACAGTGTGCAAAACATCAAAGGTCTGTGGAAAAGATTAATGACCCCGTGTGAGACTGTTTAATTACCTCCAGCTAATTAGATTCTTGACCAAATTTTTAATATCTGCATTCCTTCTAAAGCCTAATTGAGATTCCACATTATTTATCAATCTTTCAAAAAGCCCTTAGTGTGCTGCTTTTTTTAGTTGTTTTTTTTTTTTTTTTTCCCTTTGCACTTTGACTCCATTTATGGTCAATTATTAAATAAATAGCAAAGTAACTGTTCTCTACAAACTGTATACACGGAACACTTTATGCCTGTTTATTTTGACTAGGAGACTATCATTGGCATCTTTTATACATAATGAAGCACTCCAACTAATAAACTGACTTACTTCACTGTAAACAGTGTTGATAATATTTTTGTTATCTGGGCTGTGCTCAGGAACTCCTCATGTGGTTTCTGTAAATTAGCCTTTGCTATTGTCAGTTAATCCCTATGTCAGTTTACCTCGGTCCGGTCCCAGGGCCTGAGTGGAGTGTTATCATGCAGGCTGAAGAAGACAGCCCTCACCATGTGATTATCTTCACCCGTTCATTTATAGGTACTTTGGTACAACAAACGCCTGTCATTAAACTTGCCTTTACAGAAGGAGATTGATGTCGGAAGGCGAGGAACACATGCAACAATCACCACTTTTTAATACCCTCTTAGATCTCCATCGACCCCCATGACGACGCCAGCACAAAAAGAGAGCCCAACGTACAAAGCACGCCCAATCTTGTGTTATGGCAAACAACAGCAGCTTTACCATTTCAGTTTGCAGTATAGGAAGTGGAGAGAAGTCAAGCAGTTCAAGATACGTGATGGTGAAGACGTTTTTGTGTAAAGTTTGATCAACAAAGTACTGCTGAGTTCAGAGGGGGCAAGAGACCCGCAGTCCCATTCTTTGTTTAAGCTATAGCACAATGCATTTGTTTTAAAATCTTGTCGTCATTTTTAATAGGAGCAAGAAAAATCAAGTGTGCGAATGTTAAATCGTGTATTTATAGCGTGTGTATGTAAAACAAAGCACTGGGAAACACTCTTTGTAATTCCATGTAGTTTTTTCTGAAATTATCCACTAGAGTTCAGACAATAAAAATCATAGCATGTATGCAGGAATACATGGGGGAGCTTAAAAAAGAAAGCAAAAAACACATATTCTCTATTAAATTTCTATAAGTATTATGTTGTTGATTTTTTTTTTTTTTTTGTATAAAACACTACTAGCTGAACCTCTACTAACAACATACAGGACCTTTCTCTAAGGTAGATATGAGGCTCTATATTTACAGATAGACATTGAAAAATTCTCCTGTATGGTAACACATCTAATCATAATCAAGAGGGGAAACAGCCTTGAGAAAGAGATTACTTTTTTATTGTTACATTTGCAAACTTGTGTGCAGTGTCAAAACCCATCCTTTGATAATACAAAAAGTGTATGGCAAAACAGCAAACAATGTAAATTGATACCAGAGTATGGTGAACCTAGCATTAAGGGGGACATCACACTTGATGCTTATTTTCTTGGGAGAGATGATAGGAAGTTTTAGTTCCTTGCTAAATCACTCATAGGAAAACCAGAGAGCATCCAAATATTGGATATCTAAATATATACGTATCCAGATATTCTGTCTTTCAGTTGGTGTGGAATGTTTCAGGATCACTAAAGATGGCATCCTTATAGAAACTGATAGTAATAAAACACTTTGCATTGTATCAGAGCACTGTAATTGTGGGTCATGTTTATGATCTAGACATAGAATTAGAAGATAAAGCATTTTTGTGCTAGATAAAGAATTAGAAAACACAGAGCGTACACATTGTGCAAGTCAGGGTACTCTCAATGGTTTCCCATGGGAATGGAGCTGAGCTATCCTATCTCACCTGTAGCTCCCCTTATTTCTGCTGCCCACACCTCTGGTTCGGCAGGGCCACTAGTTTCTCTCTCACACTTGCTTGGTGCCATTTATATCCAACTGATGACATTGGTCCTAACTGCCTCACACTGCTCCTCAGTTTCTAGAGGACCAGGATGAATATTGTTACTACAGCAACTGATCTGCTCACATACGTTGGTGACAGGATGAATTCAGATGGCCACTTGGTTTAATCAAATGCAACACAGAAATGATATAGATGAAGGATTCAGGTCTGGGATTAGAACCCCCACCAGTGCAGGGAGATGATTCTTTGGACCCATGGGCATCTCCAGCTACAGTGTAGAGTCCTCCAGGGAACACTCACGTTTTCACACCAGGTTCTGAAACGCAGAACAATTCTACCTCTGCCAATAATCCATTTCTTTCCCACTCTACCGGGGCTGATAATGGTAAATATATCCGTATCTACATATAATGGAAAGGAAGCAAAACTTCGGCCAGCCTCACACAGTAGGAAGAGCACCTACGATTCTGGACAGTGATGTAGCACTCAGAAAACACGGTGCTGGGGTGCAGGGAGGGTTCAAGGCAGCACTAGTATCAACTTAGTTCAGAAAAGAATTCATTAGCCCAGTCTCACCCTGTGGCCCTTGAGAACCTCAGGAACAAGCTTGTCTCCTTCTGCATCACCCTGCTCCTTCACCTGGGCTGGTTTGCAGCATTTCAAAAGAACTTGCTTTGCCCTAATCTGTTACAGCAATGTTTGCTTTCACACTGATGTGTTCCGGTATATTCAGAGCTCTTTCATAATTTTACATCTTTGTACACCAAGCCTATCCAAAACCAAGATCACTTCTAACTTAAAGTGCTCCTAAAAATTTGAAGTGCTCTATTAATTTTAAATTGCTCTACATCATGTCTGCTTAGAATCCCAACTGCTTTTTCACACAAAAAATATTAAACTATAAAATGCACATCTGCAACATAACAGCCACCCAGCTTTTTTGGTTTGATTTCTAACATCAAATTTGTCTCCTTTTTCTTTATCTTTCAAAGAAAAGAAGTGCTCATGGAAAAATAATAGAACAACTCATCACACATTTTACAGCAAGCCTCCCTCTATCGAAAACCTTTTAGGTATGTCACAGGACCAAATGTATTTTATGACTACCAATTGGTAGCATGTAGCCCAACCCATTAACCCACTGACCTCAATAAATTATCATTTCCTATAAGAGTGGTACTGCTGGAAGATTGACACACCACCAAACCCGCGCTGCGGGTTAACAATACTCCCCAGGATTTGTACAGGAAGACTTCTGATCTGAGACTTCTCTCTGGCCTGCAGTTCTTTCAAAAAATGCAAACAAAATATGTTTTTAAGGGCTTGGGTGTTTTTAGAAATCCGACTTGCTCCTGAATGACGAGAGAAAATGGCATTGCTTCCAGCTGAGCCCCTGTTACATTAGCAGCAGAACAAAGCCCCTGTGCATGGCCAGCCCGGGCTCCCACCCCACGGTGGACCTCTGCCAAGGCAAACCCTCAGCACAGCCCCACACGCTGCTCTCCTGCTGGAGGTCACCCAGAGCCATCCCTCTGCTTCCCTTTGCCCACACCAGCGCTTCAGCAGAGCGATGCTCCCTCCTGGCCCCTCGAGGTCCGTGCAACCCAGTGCTGCCCAGCAACTGCTGGCTATGTGCTCCCACCTCCCTCCTCTCTCTGATGATTTTTAACGGATGTTGTTACAAGGAACTTGTTGAGTGAAAGATAACAAACTCTATTTACTGAAAAGACAGGCCTGACTCTATATAGCGGTGTATTTTGGCAGCCAGGCTGATTTTGGGGAAAGGCCTATCATTTCTTCCACTTCCACGGTAACTCAGGCACTAACAAGTGGCCTCGCTGTCACTCTTCTTGTGCTACTGTACGTGAAGTACAAGAGATCCATCTATCAATGGGTCACTGCTCCTTTAGTAACCATAAATATATACAAATACAAAACGAAACCCCATACTGCGTAGCCCACATATCAAGCACAGGTCCATACATAGGCTACTTTGCCATACAGATATAAACCATCTGAGTGGTGTAATGGAGAAATAACCCTTCCTGGCTACCTGTGCTTTATCACAGGGATAACTTGGAAGGTGCTGGTTATTTACACCCAGCCTATCACAGTAAGCTGCTCTTGGGTCAAGTAGAAGTTTTTTTTTACTTTAAATTCAAGGTTGGTCTCTACATACACCTCACCCTTCAGTGCACCTCTGTTACCAGCTCCTTCTGAGGATATAGCTTTTTGGTCCAGAGGGGCAGATCACCTATTAAACATTACATGGCACATTTCTAGCCAGCGAAGGAGTCATTCCTATACCCTGACCAAATTCCAGTTTCTTTTCTGATCCAATTGGATCTCCTGTTCTTCCTTTTTGAATTTTGCACAGAATGGAGATAAAATAATCACAGTCTCATCTGTATGCTTTTCTGCCAGAGAGCAGCATCAGTTTGTTACTGACATAAAAAAGAATCGTACCTTGGAAAAGCATGTGCTATTTCTTGTACCTGTTGGGAAAGGCATGGGAACCTAACCCTTGGGATTGCTCCTTCGGTTAGCAGAAGAAATGCAACATTCTCATGGAGCCATCTTTGCTATAAAGTTCTGCATCATTAGTGCAATTTTGCCGCTCTGCAACTCTTGATCAGGAAGGCTTGAACCCAAATTTCCACATTTCCCAACTACAAGATATTTAAAACTGGCTTTGGCTGCCTCATCAAAACATGCATCTCTATCCCATCCCTGGGAAAGCCTTATGCCAACTTCAGTACTCTCATTCACAGCCCAAACGGTTGAAGTCTCCTGTGCCAACCAGCAGCCCAATAAAGTATTTGCTGGACGCAAAACATGGTTTTCCTGGGATTTGTTAAGCAGTTTCCTAATAAAGGGCAATTCAGCCTTCATAGTAACTCAGATGTGACACAAATAATTCAGCAAATAATCACAGTGACATTTTGCTCACCTCAAATTTAAACAGAGGTTAAGCCGCCCTTTAGAAAAGTAAATATTTTCTGTAGTCAAATAAGTGTAGACACCTTTAGCAACAGGGATGTATCACCAAACTAAGCTAACCTGAAAACTGTTACAAGAGGATAATACCAAAGCTCAGCAGGAGCAAAGCCCATCCTGGCATCGCAGTGGGTCTCTTACCTTGCAGAACTCCCAGGCTGATCCCCATATGGTTTCCAAGAACTGTTGCTTGAAATTTCTGTCCAACCACTGCAGATAGGAGAGAGAAATATTAAAAATAAGAAAGTGCATAATCTCCTTGTCCCCTTAAATCTGGTAAACAATTTATATTTGATTTCATACAACAGAACGAATCCACGGACCTTTAAGTAATTAAGAAACAGACACTGAAGCTTAAAAAATAAACTGAAGGGAAAATCTCACATAGTGGCCAGGAAGTGGCTCATAGGTTTTATTTAGTTCTCATAGCCCAAGGTTTAGCTGTTAGCCAGATAAGAGCCAGGTGTGTTTTACACATCTAATTTGTTTAGTCTGAAGCTAATTCAAACAGGGCTCTTTAACTGCAAGTCTGCACGTGACTTTCCAAACCTAAATCCGGGATCAATGTGTGTCACATATATTGAGGGTCTCCAACTGAGGTGGAGCACCTTTGGGAAAGGAAATTCTCCTTTTTTTTTCTGGTGCTCTTGGTTTGTTTAATTTTTTGGGGGGTGGGTTTTTATGTAAGCTATGCTGGCCCTGAACATAACAACGCTGGAAAGCACAGAAGATGTAATGTCTGTCATTACCATTACAGTGTTGACTAACGTGACTTTCAGACTCAGAACAACACTTCCAAATCCTATCAGTATAAATAGCATTCAACTTTAACTGTACTTTCATTCCCACATGTATTAATCATGTGCTTCTCTGTTTGATCCAGTAAAAAAGATAGTCAATGAATTTACCCCCTGTAACTTATTCATGAACAAGTTGTGCCCCTGAATTTTAACATGCTACGCCTTCAACTATTAGCTGTATATCTGCTTTATGTGATGCTCCTACATAAGCTGGCAGTCCATCAATTTAGTGTCCATACATTTCTTTGAAAGCTGTATTATAATTAGAGCTTAGGTTAATACTATTCATTAACCATAAAACAGACATAAAATAATTATAACTCATTTAGCGAAATTAGAAAAAGAGCAATTATTAGGCTCCCATTGTGAGGCTTTGCTGTGAGGAACAGATAATCTATCTGCAAAATGTACTTTAAGAACACCATTTTGAAAGAAATAAACTAGATAAATTACTGTTTTGTTTTGGTTTAAGAAAACTTGGCCCAATAAATACAAGTTCAACAACCATAAAGGATGTATGCGAGGGAAGTGAAAGTTCTACTGCAAGAGGGGAGAAAAATATTTATGTGATGCTTTCCTGACATTACCTCTCAGGATGTTGTGAAGCTCAATTTGTTGATATTCACAAGGCATTAAACACTGCAGCGACGCAGACGTGGGCCTATAAACTGTTGCAATTAAACATGAGGACGTGCACGCTTTTGTCGGGCGGGAGTGGACTCATTGATGCTCGGCACGTTTGGGTACAGGGTTTTTGATAGCTTTATTGAAGATTTTATATATCAGGAAATCTGCCTTTGAGATTGCCCCGTTCTCCAAGCTCCTGGTACACTGAGATATCCAGTTATATGGGAAGAAATGGCTTTTTGCTATGAATACACCTTCCTGGCAGAAAGACAGCTTAGTGCTGCAGCAAGCTGACTGTTGGCACGTTTTCTCTCCTTCAGTAGGAAAACAGTGCAGTCATCTTCCTACAGAATCGCTAATGAAAAATAATTACTCTTCCTGATGGACTCTCATCCGTTTACTATCCACAAGCATGCAAATCCCACCAAATCTGTACTGCCAAATCTCAGAAGGACAGCAACTTTCTTGAGATAAGAGGCTTTTGTTTTTTTTCCCCCCAAAAATAAAGCACTTTGGCTCATCTGAATCGTTATGTTGTTTTCCAGTCTTTGCTTTTATTGATCTTTCATTTTTGAACACTTTTATTAATAGAAATCACACATTGGTTCATCTATGCCACTCATACGGAATTCTGTCTTTCTTTGCTTCGGAAGATCACCATGAAAGGCAAACTTTTTTTGGCAGTGCTTCCCATGAGAGGAAAGGGAAAACCTCAGAAAAGAGGGACCCAGTGCCCAGGAACCAGTCAGAGCTCAGGCACAGGGGAACAAATGGGTGCATCAGACAACCCTTGAAACACATTGGTGCTATGAGACAACTACGAAATACAGAGCATGGGAAGTCTACTACTGCTCAATGCTAGTATCAAAAAGCATAATGAATTAAACACCAAATAGCTTTTAAAGTAAGCTTTAAAAGTGGTAATTTATTCAAAGCGGTACTGTGCTGAAATTTTTCACTGCTCTCAGGATCCTTTTAGGATCAGCATGTTTAAGATGCATATTTTCAGCCTTATCTCTCTAATCAAGAGAGACAAAAAGAAGTCTCTCCTATCAGGTTGATTTCAAAAGCTGGAGGTAAAGACATCAAATGTCACAATATGGCAAAAAAAAATTATCAATCTCTGTTAAATCCTTTACTTCTTTAGAATGATTTCTCTGGAATGCTTTTGAACTTGCAAAGAATCCTATGAATTTCTCCATATTTAATTTATAGCAATAGGATTCATATAGAAATGAATCCATTAAAAAGAAAAAAGCTCATTTAAAGAACCTTTTAAACATATCTCTGATTGTTAGGACTTTTCTGTGTTTAAGTAAAACCTTATTTACTGGTTTACATTGAGACATGTTTTCTTGTTAAATGAAACCTAGGAAGCAGAAGTCTGATGACTCCAAGACTAGCAAAAGTGGAAAGGGTTATATTGTGTTTCCCCATAAAGTAGTGTAAATGCACTGTTGCGACTGTGGAAACAGGGGAATGACCTGACTTCACTAATTTTACTTTCCAAGTGACTGGTAAATTCTCCTATGCTTCCTGTTAAACAAAAACAAAAGACAAGTTCAGAGAGCCGTTACCTCTGACAGTTGTGAAAGACAGGAAGGAGATGAATGACGTTCTCTGGAGAGTATTTTTCTGTCACTTAAGCAGTTTACATATTTCTCTATTTTTACTGTATTTTCCTTCTGCTGATCACCAGGGATCGTGTGTGAGTTTAGGGTCATTAGGGCTATGTCTAGTGCCAGACAGATTCTGCTGAAGTCAGATTTTTATGATGACAGCATGAAATTTTTGGAATGCACTGGTGAGTTGTGTGACTATGGTTAGACTGACTATATTGTTCCATGACTGTCATTAAAAAAAAAAAAAAATCTCCTGTCTTTACTGCTGGAAAGCCCACGATTTCTTAGAAGGCTCAACAGAAGTGGAAAGTAACCTTTAATAACCTGTATTCCAATTTTTTCCACTTTCATCGAGAGATGAAAAGATTAATTAGGAGTTAAGACAGGGAACAGTATTTGGGAAAAAAGCAAAATAAAACAGTAAATGAAGACTCTGGCCTCACTGTTTATTCTTTCTTTCCTTCTGCCTTCCTCCCCTTTCTTTTCAGTCTTCCAATCTGTTCTCTCCATCCTTTGGGATCACTGCTCGAACCTGCGGCTGTGAATTACACGCTCTCCATACTGTACATATTGGTTGTTAAGGATCAACTGATTAATCATTTTATGGAAGATTTAGAGGGCTCATTCCAATTTTTACAACTCCGTGTGGTTTTTAAATATTGTCATGTTTTCAACCAATGTGTTTTCTGCCTCCCAGCTGTAAAAGAATACCTATTGGCTTCGGGGAAGGAAATTTCTTTTTCTATTATTTTGTTATAATACAACTTCTCCGTGCTACAAACATCATCTTCTGGGAAGGAAGAAAAACAGCAAGATGAAATATTGTGCTATTCATTTTGTGTTGGCTCACTTAGGTCAGTGAATTACAGTGTTCCAAATGTTAGGTATCGCCGTGTACACTGAACAACCTCGAAGGGAACAGATTATGGGATTTATGAATTTGCCTGGTTTTGTTGGTTTAGTGAGACCCTTAAGATTACATTTTACCTTGTATTTAATGGTCCATGTATTTTTTAATGGAAGAATAAAGGGCTCACATAAAATATCTCAAACTGAACAGACTTCTCTGTCTGTACACTTACAACTGAGTAATTGTATAGATAGTTTTGTACCAAAACACTAGGCACAACAGAAGGGCCAAATTCATCTCCTTCATATCTTCCTTTGCATGCTTTCACCAATGCTGACGACCAACTAAACGAAGCAATAAGCAACTTAGGTACAGGAGCAATGACTTGGTGAGAAGTTCTGAGCATCTTGTAATGGTCCTAAATAGAAATCCTTTCCTTCAGGAATTCTGGAGGGGTTTTCTGGAGCATTCTGTACATCCAAAATTGTAATGGGTGAGAATACCTCCTCTACTCATTGGAGAATATGCAGAACTTACAGAAATAATCTTTTTTTTTTTTTTTCCTTCTGTCTAGCCTCCATAGAAGTGTACCAAAAATGATTAGAAGTTTTGTTTAATCTTATCATAAGGTGAGTAACCCAACCCAAGTCAGCTCTGAGAGGACAATGAGATCTTCACTCCTTTTGCTGAACACATCACAGTCGCTAAATTCGTTCATCCCACAGTGTCCCTGTCACCATTTCAACTGTACAAAAGCTTTACTCATTTACAGAAATGGACATGTATCACTACCACCATCACTGGAATGCTGGAATGCTTAATTAAAGATGAACTATTACGATTATAATTTTAGTTAATGCTACTTAATGTAATATGCTAATGTTATAAAAAAAGTATAAAACAAAAACAAAATACTAAGGGCTCTGATAGGGATAAATTATGCTATTTTTGCTAATGTAAAACACACTCCTTGTTATTGATTTCACAATAAAACCTAACTGGTGTCAAAAAGGAACAATTTACTTCACGTGAACTAACCAGACAGGTCAAATTCAAATTCATTCACTGTGCTTTCTCTGTGTGCTAAACTAAACTAAATTACAGTTGTAACAGAGCACATACGTGGGCATTTGTTGCAGAATCTTTGATGAAATAGATGCATGGAGCTGGGATTCTGGTCTCTGCAAAATGCCATCTTACTGAATAACACTTGGAGTTACAAGATACCAGCTGAATTGGCTCTGATGTAGTAAAGAGAGCATCCCAACAACAGCCTGAAACCAGGAGCAATCAGTTAGGATGCTGAAGATTGCTTTTCAGACTTAAACTTTCAACATCACAGGACTCCTGCAGCCTGAGGTTAGGACTTAAAGATTATTTTCCCTCTTTAATAAACAATGTTGTTTGCTTTCCAGCATCATATTTCTCCAAGCTGAATTTGGAGGTTTCTTCAGGTACCAATCCAGAGAGCATCACAGAGTAGAGGAAGAACAGGAGATCATACACAGCTTCAAATAAAAAGGACTAGAGAATCCAAGAGTATTCTTCTAACAGTGTCTATAAATCTTATAATGCCTTGGTAAAACAGGCCAAGACTTCTTCATTCATTCACCACAACTTCCAGAATGCTCTTCTACTACCACCTACCACTTACTAGCTTCAGTTTCCCATCACTAAAGCACAGATTGCCAAGACAATAATAAAGTCAAAGTGCTTTATTAATGTTTCGTTGACACCACTGCAAGCACCTGTTACATCTTTCAAACAAATCATCAAAAGCTAAGTTTTCTCATGCAAGAAATTTTCTTATGCAGTTTTCTTATGTATTATTTCTAATTCAAATTTCTTGTGTGTAGCAACACACACAGTCTATCATACTATTATTATTATTTTTTTTTTTTTTTACTGGTAGAAATTCAACTGTTTTTGACAATTGTAACTGCATGCATGATGTGTATTTGTTAAAAATACGTTAAAAATTTGTTAAATTTGCAAATGTGTTAAAAAAAAATAAAAACAAAATACCATTAACTGAAAGAAAAGCAATTGAATACTTCAGATACAGTCCCCTGAACTTGTTGTTCAACTCTGCTACAAAGATTTCCACAATAGTTTTGGTGGGTTTGAGCCTCCAGCTCCCTTCATTACATAAAAGAAGACATCTTATAAGGTGTTCATCAATTTGACACGATCCAACTGCTACCAGGAAAAGGTCTGTGCTGAGAAAGCTGCTTTGAGCTTGGAAATGTACTCACAGTCCAAGTCATCTGCTTGATTGCTCCATTACTGCTTATTTATAAAGTATCTGCAGCATATTTACAAAGGAGTTACGTGATTATAGGGATCTTGAAATAGGAAGCATTGCCAAATTATACAGCTATAAAAGTGAAATGAGAATCCAAACGAAGGTCGGTATGTCCGCATCTAAATACAACAAATACTGCACAAGATTGGATGATATAAGTGATGTTTTCACAGTCAAAGGCATCGCCTGTCCTGTTCGTACCCGATAAATCACTCCTGTATTTCCCTTCTTCAGAACTAATCTATTGTGGCTTGCATACAACTGAGCTCAGTGTTACGTCTTGTAGTTGCTTTATCTCCAACGTCAAACATGAATTAATCAGCTTATTAGAGACATAGCCTAGACTGCACTTCACATTTATTCACAATTTTCCTTGTCTATATCTAGAAGTCTTGGTCCAATCCATATTATGTCTTACCTTTTGGCTGTTAACATTGATAGCATCTCTTTTTATTGGACTCTCAATGCCCACTGATGTTTTATGCATAATGATGCTCAAATTTAATTGAGCTGTAAGCTTCGGTTTAATTATGAGCCTTCATGATACCTTCAGCACTTTTTCTTCTCTGATTACTGTAACTGGTTCTCTATAACCCCTTTAAAATCCTTCATCTATTAAACCACTAGTAGACAAGTCATTTTTAGGAGAAAGTCTAATTAGACTATTGCAATTATCTTAATGCATGCTCAGTATTTAGAAGGAAAAAAAAAAACAAAAAACAAAAAAGAAAAAAGCCACAACTTCAGTGAAATGCACCTTGTGGAATATTCCAGACATTCACATTGTATAATCTGGTTTGTACTGCACGTATCTTGTGCCTGAAATGAATTTATGTGGAGAAAGAGAAGTGACATTCCAGGAAAACAACTGTCTGGGTGCAATTCTGTTCTGAAAATTTCCTGCAGAATTTATAGCTGCACCTTCCAGAACTATTGTGGGATTCTGCCCCTTTCAGGGCATGCATCTTTAATGCAAATTCTCCAAAATAAAATATTTGGTGTTTGGTAACGTCAGCTTTGCAAAAAGTCAGGTGATTTTCATGGAAACAAAAGGATCAAAACTCACATGATATGCACTTCAATAAAAATAATGAAGGAAAATAATTCCAAACTCTTATTTACTGCTTTTCTAAAAACAGACCTATCTCTAAAAATGCAACTATTGATCCAGTCCATTTTTTCCAAGCATATATTTTCATACTTACTATACTTCTCATGTTGCATATGCATAGCCCCTTCCTATTGACTATTAGCACGCACATAATGTTTTTCCTCCCTGCTTCCTCCTCCTGAGGAAATTCATCATTTGGCTATTTTCCACTTGGAACTATTAGTGGTAAGAAATGGTGCTTGCATTGGGGAATCCAAAAAAAGTCTTCTTAGTTCAAACTGCTGCATTTACAATGAAATCAATGCAAAAAGAGACGTGGAGAATGGGAGATACAGTTTTCCCGAGGAGTCTCTAGGCCAACTGAAGGCTGCAACTTATTTATCACAGAGTATATTGCCCAGTAAAAAAAGCTCATAGAATCATAGAATGGCTTGAGTTGGAAGGGACCTCAAGGATCATCAGGCTCTAAATAACCTGCTACATGCAGGGCCACCAACCTCCACTTTAACTCTTGCCAGGCAATAGCTGATTGACTTTGAGTTGCCTACAGAGGTTGATACTTTACAGTAAATTACATACAGACACTCAAAAATGTAAGTGAAGTAGAACATTCACCAAAATAATTTTGGACCCAAAATCACATGAACTGTGAATAAAACTGAAATTCCTAATTACTTAAATATTTTCTGAAATGTATCAAAATGAGCCAACTGCACTTCATTCCAACCCCCCAAAAATATATATCTCTGATCTTGAAGTCCCTTGCAATTCTTTTTCATATTTTTCCTTTAAAAAAAATCCAAAGGATTCTGCAAGTTTTCTTGCTATGGGGGGAATATTTAAAACCTAAATAAAGAGGATTTCAACCTAAAAATATACAAGCTCACATGGGTGTGAGTGTATCTGGGGAGGGAGCTGTACATTGCCTCCTTTTGTTCAGTCAGAATTGAAAATCAAATCAAGTCTACATCTAAATGTTTTTGCATAATTTGCACAGTGTTCTGTATTGGCATCTGCAGAGTGAACGCAGAAAATAAAAATAAATCCATTTTAAAAATTAGAAAGACGACGGTCTGCATTAATGCTCAATTTTCTCTCTTTAGCTCTAATCTCCTTACTTCTCATTGTACAGTCATTACCTTGATGTTACATATCTGCAAAAATACTTTTAGTATATTGCTTTTCTCCTCAGGATTAGTCACTAGTTCCCCAGTACATATACTTGTCTCTGCAACATAGATCTTGACTTTCCCCCCTCCATTTCTTCCCTTGATGGCCACGTAATTATCTGTTTCTTTGGTTAAATTCCTGAATTTGGGATCAAATACATTTTTTTTGCATAGAAATGAACATAAGGAACATATCAATTTCAAATCAGTGACTGGCCTTCTTGCATTATATGGTCATTTCTTCAAAGTCATCACTTTGCATTATATACTTCACCAAATGCAAGACTGAACTTGCAGTTCTTGAGATTGCTAAAATATCCTCCTATGTCTATCCAAATGGCACGGTCTGCTAAAACAGTCCTTATGGAGGTCAGCTGTGGTTGCCTGAAGAAAAGCAGTATAGAAAACTTTACAGCTTATCAGCAGCAACTCACATGGCTTTTCTTTTTCGGCTTATTAGAGAAGAGAGCTGACACACTTCCTCATATTTCTGCTATTGTTTTGAGGGGGGTTCACTGCTTTATTTCTTTCCATTGAAGCTTTCTTTAACATCAACAGCATAATTTAAAGTGCTGGCCAAATCTGCCCAGTGTATATGAACATTTTTTGTAATGAATACATTTTAATATATTTTAAATATTTAAAATTATGTGTTCCCTCTTAACCAGTAGCAAAATCTTATATAAGATAAAGATATACCTTCTCATTTACAAAAACAATCCTTCCCCTTTTCTTTATTCCTTATAAAGAAGTGTATCACATTTTCCATAATATATTTATACTGTCTATATCATATTTTTTTTTTTTTAATGCAGGAGGCTCTTTTCTTTTTCTTCCAAGCCCACGATATGGAACACTAAGTCTTATTGCTGGGCTACCCAGAGAGTTTCAGCAAAGCTCAAACTGAGCTCAGTTGAAGAGTGAACAATGGTGGGCTGACAATTCTCAAACACAGAAGCACTCTCCTGCCAAAAACGTTCACAGCTGCCTTCTCATTTCCTGAGAAAGTCAAGGTGTTCCCCTGGACCTACTTTACAGATTCACGATTATGCAAGTATTCTGGCCTTTCTTTGTAATATATGCAGATCAATTCAGTCTTGTTAGTATTACCCCATCCTCATTCTTGCAGTTGTGCCAGCCTCATCTGTGAGGGTCGGCAGCTCTTAGCAGCTAAATATGCCAACATTCACAGCTGCTCTCACTTTGCACGTCTCTTTGTGCAGAGGGGTAGTCCTTGTTTAGTGCTGTCTGCTGCTCACTGGATGCCTGCACCCCTGCATACCAAATTCTGGGCAAGAAGGGACATCAGTGGTTGTCTTTCCCGTGTGCTCACCACTCCAAGAATTTAACTCACATGGTTTGGAAGAAACCATCATCACTACTACTGATGAAAAAAAAAAATTAATTAATAAGCATCCTGCGCTGTTCCATTAGTTCTGTTTCGGTCTCCATAACTGCTTGTCACCAAAGTTTGCAACTTTACTGCTCTGGCATGGATTGCAGTCCAACTCCATCCAATGTGATTTCCACTTTGTTGCCATTCCAGGTTTTAGTACTCACAACAGGAGCTCAGTGCATACAGAAGAGCTCCATGTCTGAATACTGAAACATCCAGCATATGAAAAAACAGTAGCCAGGTACTATAATGTTATCATCAAATTAACCACTTGCAGGCTGTCAAGCAATTCCCATGACATTCTATCATCTGGCTATGTTCTTACCTTGCTGAACAGGCAGTTCCCTTCCACTTTAGGAAGACATGGACAGGAAGACATGAATCACCTTGTTCCCCTCTCTGTTTACTACTTTGATATCACAAACCCAAGATGGGTTTCAAAAAGTACTTATGGAATTACTTGAAATTAGATCCTCTTGGAGAGAGACTGACTAAACTAAATCCTTCTTAGTTAATCCCAGTTAAACTGTGTGTTGAGCTGAATGAAAATAGAAAGCGAAGTCACGTTTATAGAAAGCAGCAAAAGATATTCCAAAGTTTGGAAACTGCAGAAACACACACTGAAATTCAGAGTAGAGACACAACATAGTTCTTGAATAATTAATCACGGAAAATTCATAATGGATTTCCTTCTGCAGAGGTCTTTAAATCGATCCATACTATGTTTTAGAGAATAGACGTGATGTAGAAGTGGCTGAGACCTATAACATTTGCAACAGAAAACTATCCTAGATATTTCCAAAAGTTTATTGTGCTGCAAAAGATACGATTTTCTTTGCATATTTTACTCTTGTAGATTGTATTGAGCAAAAAAGAAAATATTCCTATGCACCTTGAGGAAAAAATAAAAAGCCCTCTATCTGCAGTTGACTATAGTTTTTCAAAGAAACTTGTTGGAAGGGATTTGTCCATAACACCAATGTGAGTAATGATTGTTGTCTTATACCTCCGTCAATATTTTGCCAGAAATGTGGCTTCACACAGGAACATACATAAATGAAAACCAAATAATTTACAATTTTGGTGGAGTATCTAAAATCAGGAGTGAAATAAGATCACTGATAGGTTCACTGTGTGCTTAGCTGACTCACAAATGGAATCCCCATTTATCAGAAATTAAGTTTGCCTGGGCCTTGACTGAACCTAGTTCCTGTTTACTCTTCACACTTACAAGGCATCAGGAAGTTGAATGCAGTCCTCATTTGACCAACATCAGATAACATGACTCAGCTACCAAAACTAGGCTTCTTCTCCTTGCTCAATTCAAGGTATTTGAAAATTACTTCTCTAGAATTCAGTAAACAGTCCTGATGAGTTTTTGGAGCTGCTGCATTTTGTCAAAAAAGTCAATGTTAACAGCAACAAAGACCAGGAAGGCAAATGATTTAAAACCTAACAGCTGAAACACTAAATTATTGTAGTGAATATGTCATAGATAATAGCACTGAGTCAACAAGAGTCCTACAGCAGCTCTTTATGATGCTTCGTCTGCATCTATACAGATGGTAGGGAAAAAATCACAACAGGAACACCAGTAGAGAACAGAATTGAATTTAACCATCTTATTTTGGCTGACAGCTTGATCATTACCTTTCCTTTTCAGCTGGAAGATCTTTGCATACTTGTCCTAGTTGTCACGCTGAGTGTACACGTGTGACGCACAACCTCCAGTTGAGTCACAACATTCAGAAAGGAGTCCTTGGCTTTCTAAACTCCTTGTCTGAAAGAAGTCCAGATGTGGGTAGTCTCAGTCTTAGTTCTATTTGGTCAACTAATGTCCAGAGTATTATGGACATTAGAAGCTTATCAGACTCAACATTTGAGTCTATCAGAGCCCTCTCAAGGACTTCCACTGAAACACTTTCACAAATACTTGCCTGCCAAAGACTCCCCTAACTCTCACTGAAATGGGTTCATGCCATCAAAAACAGAAAGTTTATTCAGGTGGCAGACAACAGATTTGAAATTGCCGTTGATAAATGCACTAACTGCACTGACACTAACATCTCAAAGATAGCCAGTAATTAATTCACAATTCACACAGGTATCATCCACAAAGTAACAGAAATGCAACTTCTTACTATAAGAGGAGTCCCTGCTAACAAAAGAGGGTGGATGAGATACACACATTAATCCACCCAAGCCAAAAGAGTACCTCTTCTCAACAGAGTGTTGGCAGAAGCCAGATGAATACTCTTAACAAGGTGTGATGAAGTAACGTGCATTCATAAGTAACAAGACTTGTAGGGTTGTTAATTAAGGAGGCGAGGTGCAGTTTCTCTTCTGGTTTCATCAAAGCAACACCTGTCTGCGAGGCCTCCATCCTACACCATTCTTCAATCAGTCACTACAGTCTCCAGGCTTTAAGCAAGGGCTTAAACCACACAACCCCAGTCTGTTTGACTCCCACCTTTGTTCATGCCTGGTGCTTGAATATAACATAGATTAAACGACATTCTTGGTTAAGCTGTGATTCTCTGTGGATTTTCAGCTGTTCTCTTCTTCAGCACAGCAACCCTGGAGATTTCTTTCAACAGTTTGGGGATGACCGGAACCACATCTCCCCAACTCCAGCTGTTTGTCTCCTGTAACAAACTCTGTGCTTGCTGGGCCCAGAACCAGAACTTCCCATGTAAAATTTGCGTGTAGTTTATACTAAGCAAAAACTTATGTGTTTAATAGATGCAAATGCTGTATCAAATCAAAGTAAAATTAAATATACATATGTGCTACAATACCATGACTGGGAAAACTGGTTATGTGGCAGAAACCAGTTGGTTTGTGTATTTTAGGGTTAGTAGGGACTGTTACTGTGCACCTTCCAGCATGCGAATGGTGGGGCTAAACACATTTTCTTCATGGCTAGACTTTCCAAAGCAACATGCACTTCATAATTTCCCAATAAAATATTTCCTTAAAAACTCATAGGGAAAATATACTTCGTAGGGAAAAGGATGTTGAATTTAAATAGCATGGCCAAATACCACGTTTTGACTGGCGTTCTACAGTTATTAGGACACTGTATTTTTCATAACTATTAATAATATGTTTCACTTATGTTTTATGCAATAAACCTCTCAATCACTTGATACTGAAGTCACCCTCAAATATATTTCATTCCATCAAGCATATGAACCAGCATGTTATTTATAGGATAAATATTATTATTGTAGGGTTTCCAGTGGATGCTGACTGCCCACTGTGGACTGATTGACTGACTTTGGAAAAATATGATTACTATGACTTATTTAAAGTTTTATTGATCCCTATTGCTAAACCAACCTATATCAACATATAGGAAGAAATTCATAACATTTATAAAGAAAAGTAAGAAAACAAATCTAAATGAGTAGGATTTCACTTTAGACCACATTTTATCCCACTTTATCCTGTTTTTCTTTTTACAAGGAGTCAACAGTATTAAAAAAAATGGCCAAATATGATATTTCTTTCTGCGGATACATTTGAATGACCTCTGACAGAGACTGCCTGGAGATCTTCAGTTTCTATGCTTCAACCCATGATTTTGTGGCATGCCTAAGCCCTTCATAATCTATTAGACAGTGGAAAACACTTTGCAAGAAAATAAAACAAGAAACTGGAAGTAAAACAATATTCCTGTCAAAAATGAAAAAAATAGGAAAAGCACATAAGCAGTGTAGAATAATATCATTTCTCCTTTTCTTCTGATAATAGTTCTCTTGCTACAGCCTAAGACTGAGTTTACTTTTTCAGAATAGCTTTTTATTGGTAGTTCTCAAACATCAGCTCCATTCATTTCCTCTGTTATTCTTTGTTGATAACTTCCTAATCACAAAAAAAATTCTTTCACATGTAGAATAACTGCAATAACGCTCCATTTCATTCCATATAAACTGCTGCAATATTCAACATGGTCTAGTCCTTCCTGCCTATCTCAAATCAGTTATGTCCATGATGATCCCAAACTTTGTACATTCCAATATTTTCACTGCAATGACCGTTAATGAAAATACTAAACAAAACATATTTCAAGACTTATCTTTGACAATGTCTGCTCTACTTATTTCCTTTCAGCATTCCCTTTTCCTGTTCCCCATCACGTAACTTCTATAGATGTCCCATACCTCTATTATAACATTTCTAACCACTTTCCAAACAGTGCCACCTCAACTTAATGAATGAAATGGTTCAAGCTAGACATGGTAGGTTTTGCCTCAGAGGTCCTATTGTTCTATATTTGACTGTGTGCCACCTACACGATACATCAGACCTTCCTTCTGGTCATTTGTTAACTTGGTTATTGAAAAGATGGTCTTAAACAGGTCAGTAGAGCTGAACCTGCATTTCTCCTCTAATGTATCAGACTGAAGGACTTAAATCTCAAAGCTGAAAGTATCACAGCTGAAAAGGTGTAGGGGATGGGTCTTGAAAAGCACATCTGGTACACTACTAAGTCTAGACTGCAGGTTATACACACTACAAATGAAGTGAATATGTACAATTAAATGTGGTAAATGTTATCAAATATATGAGTAAATGTGATTAGAGGTTTTAAAAAGGAATGCATAAATACATGAGTAAAATAGGAAGAGACTAAAATTTCTTAGTGGCAATCTTCAAATGTGACAGAACTAGATTGAACTTCGCATTATAAAAAATTAAGATACTGATTAAAAACTGATTCTGTGTAGCACTCTTTTTCAAGTCTGATCTCTTCCGTTTGTATTTTGAAAATGTAAGAACTCTCTTGATTTCCAAAGCTAAATATAATCACCTGTTTCAGCAGTTCCAGCCTGCAACTTCTGAACAGGAATCCACTTTTGTGTATTATTCAGTCAAAGACAAGGTGTGTCATGATTGCAGCACAAGCACACAGCGTTGTCTAATCTGAAATCTGTCCACCTGAAGTTTGATCTCAATCAGTGGGTAGATCAGACATCAGCTGATACATTGAGAGCACTGCTTTCCACTGGTGGATCCCATCAATGGATGCTATTATGGAACGAAGAAAATCAATAATTCTTAAGATCACTGAGGTTCATTTTCAAGTTGTTTAGCACCAGTTTATTCTTCAAATTAAGTTGACAATGTTAAAGATATATTTTAATGTAGCGTGCACTGGGGCTTTTTGCTGTGGTTGCTGCAATTCCATTCTGCAGACAACTATTACAGAAACATACTGCCTACTAATGAAGTTGTTACCTCAGAAGCAGACTTCCAAATAAATAAGAATTCTGTATTCAGAAACTGAAAGCTTTAGTCTCTAAAGTTATATAGACTGTCCAACACTTGCCAGATTCTTTCCTAAATCAATTTATAGCAGCATAAAGCAGATGGCTAATAATATCGAGTAGTAAATTGTTACTATCATTCATTTCACCTTATGAAAGTTATTACTTCTCTTCGTGGTAAAAGAATATCTGAAAATAGAATTTTCACAAAATGTGCCATAAAACTATAAAGTCTGCAAATACCCCACTTATTCACCACCTTCCCTAGAATATCACCTTGCTTTAGCTGCCCCATTTTAACGAGATTAAGTAATCAGTTGGGAATTTTTATCTTTCCCGGAAGAAAATGATGAAGCTTCTTTCCATTTGGAACACTGCATTAGTCAATGCACCCATTCACTCAAAAGATAAACTTTCCAGAGAAGAAAACTAATTATTTTTTTCCAATTTGAAAATCTTGGATCTCTTTTTTTTAATTATTTTTATTATTATTATTTTTTTAATGACAGATGAATTCAGTCACCGGGGTTAGTGGCAGAAATCTTCAAATCGTGTTTGATGCAAACAGGAAAGGCGTCCTGTGGGGGAAAAAACCATTTGGACAAGTTTGCCTTGTTAGCTCCAATGGCACAGAGAAGCACGATGCCTAATCTTTGGCTATGCATGAGCTTCATAAACTGCCTGAGGGACTGGCAGAAAGGGACCGAAAAAACATCAGCTACAACCATTTTCACACAAGAACACAGCTGGAGGGAGAGATAATAATGATGCCCTTCTTATGCATAGCATTCATGTGTTTGGAGTACTTAGGAAGGAATTTGCTATTTCTCAAGAGGCTACCCTCAAAGTCAAGCTACAGATTAAGTTTGGAAGGGGTTTTCTATTCATCTAGGTGAACTCTAGACCTCTTCCTCTTGCAGATGAACAAATGTGGAGAATGAAAATGGAAAGTCACAAGACAAGTAATAGAGTATTCAAGAGGAAGTTAGGCTCTGTATCTTAATTGTGAGAGCGCTCAACCTTCATAGGGGTTGGATAAGAGATCTGTTCTTTACTCTTCTGCTGCTGATGGTTTTACTTCTGCTGTGAGTGAGCAATGGAGAACAGGCAAATCTTTGCTCAAAGACACACCCTCAGTGCAGGATGCATTCAGCATTGCAGACTTCGACAGGTTGAAGATATGTCTAATGCAGAAAGTCAGCAGGCTTTATCAATAACAGTGCTCTATTCCATTCCCTTTGGCAAATTATTCCACTTAATATATTGATAGTTTTTTGTGTTTGTTTGTTGTTTTTTTTTTTTAATTGAAACACAAAAGAGAGAAACTTCAAGATTAAGAAAATAGAAAAATTGAGAGATCATTCCCTAATTCTAGTCAACACCTAGGCAGCTCCCATGAGCCATAGCAAATACTACTAAACCCACCACATCAGTGCTCCATTTCAGGAAGATCTCTGGTATTCTGGAGCCAGAAAGGCAGCAGAATTCATACTCATTCTGGACACATCCTCAGCAGTGCTAAGTGTGGTACCACACTGTCCTCAGCAGCAGGTGCTTCGCACACATGGTCCCATCACACTATTCATACCCAAGGTATTGACAAAGAAGGGAGAGGTGGGGGCATGCTAGCCATCATTGTGTCATTAGTTTGCAGAAAATACAAATTTTCTCAAAAGTCCTTGCAGGAGAAGAGATATTGTTAAGCAGCATGGACAAGAAATACAGAGATCCTCATAAAATTTCACTTTAAAGATAGGATGGAAATCAGTCATTAATTACACATCTTGGATATCTGGTTCTATTTCAAGTCTCCCAAAAAATACTCTCATGGTATCTCAGGCTACCATTTTACTTTTTTTTTTTTTTCCAATGAGCCAAACATTCTTCATTAATCATTTGGATGCATTAGGCCATGTTGACCAACATATAAGCCATTTATGCCTATGGATAGTACTTCCTGGTTTTACTTAGCTGGTTCTTTAATTGCTGGTTGTTTGTTTCTTTTCATGCATCTATTCTGATTTCCAGAGCAAAGCTGGCCACTGCATCGAGTGAACAGAAGTCTATCCATTGTTTCAAAATGTGAAAGATTTCTTCAAAATCAATGAAAAAAAAAACAAAACAGAAAACAACAACAACAACAAAAGTTTAACTTATTTTTGTTATTAAAAAAAACGTTTCTTCTGATATTCATATGATAATAAACTTTCCTAATATTTTCCATTGAAGATTAATACACTTCTCTAGAAAGTTATATCTAATTTATGTGACTTTAAGGGTCATGCTTTAATAACAATGATGAAACACGATTATTACTTCCTAATGCTGAAATTACAGTTTTTACATTGTAAATTTTTCCTGCTATGCGCCCTGTGGCACTAACATTTTTATCACTCCATGTGTTTCTAGTTTTAAAACCTTTACCCCTGCTGTTTGAAAAATATTTCTCATTTTCGTCCCCTATGGAGTACAGAAATCCCTAAAGGCAAACCATTAGTGATCTTTCTGCCTTTTCCCAAACACTTATTATGATCACCAGTGTTGCTTCCACTGCCTCATTGGCTTTTGGTAAAGTATGCAAATGAGATGTTCAAAATACACACTTTTTGCAACTGTGCAAGTTCATACTGATTTATAAAATGGGAAGGCTATTAAAGTGACGGAAAATGTCAGCAAGATTTATGCATGGGTGACAAATTGTATTGGAAATGCTCATTTTTAACATGCTGGCCTGAGTTCCTTCTCTTTTTTAAAAAAAGTCTTGTATGTGATACATTTGCTTTAAGGCCATTTGCCCCTCCCATCTCCCCATTTATTTTAAATGCACTCTGACGGTGGCTTTTTGACCAGGAAAATAAACAAAACTATTCACATTGATCGTTTTTACCATGGAAAGCAGAAATTATTTTTCTTCCTACTTGTGTTTTGCCATGGAGTACAAAGCCATTTCAGAAAGGACTGTCACCTTTACTTTGTGGTGAAGCACAGAATGCTGCCTTCTTGGAAAAGAGCAGGTATGGATGAAGCATGGGTTTTCACACACTGATACAGCTAAGTCCTGTCTGTGGATACACACACATTGGTAATGCTCCAGTTGAGACCACAAGGCTCCATTTGAGGCCATGGGTCTCAAGTGAATCTGCCCTGATACACGTTTGACAAAGAGTGATGGCAACATTCATTCTCAAGCAACAATTCCATAATCAAACATCATAAAGACCATTAAAAAAATCAATGTGTGCCACGTACAAATATTGCTGCTGTTATATTTGCTAGCTATAGATAAAGCTGACATGGTATCATGATAGCTAGTAAATAAACCTTTGTTTATCATTACACGATAAAGAAATATATTATGACTCAATGAAAACTCTATAGTACATTTCACAATAGCAAGGAAATGATGGAGAATTTACAAGGTTACATTGCATTTTCAACACCAAAGTCAAAGGGAACTTTGTCATTGATGTTGAAGAGAAAAGGGTTAGGCCTATAATCACATATCACGTTATCAACATATGTAAAGGCAGAAATGATTTAAAGAAAGAAAACCAACTAACTATTGAATGTCTTGAAATGCTCGTATGAAGTATAATGAGAAATGCTGGTCTGAGAGCAATATATTTATAATTTCTGTCAGCATGTTCAGCACTCTAGGAATTTTTTAAAGTACTTTAAGGCATAGCCCTGTCTACCATAGTGATATTAAGGAAGAGAGTCTGTGCTTTTGTGGTTACTTTCTATTTCTGGGCCTTTCATTTTGCAAACCCCACTCCTACAAAAATTTAAACCAGCGCTTTGTATCATGAAGCAAGCACATCCCAGTGTGCAAGGTGACATGCCATCAGATTTTGCAGTATCGGTCACTTAAGTCAATATCGTCAAAGCTTTTAAGCACCTCCTGAGCATGAAATCCAGATTTCAACAACATTTAGGGGTGCAAAAATGAAAGTGATGCTTTTAAAGACCAAGCCAGGTTGGATGGGGCTTTGGGCAACCTGGTCTGGTGGGAGGCGCCCTCACTATGGTGGTTGTGTTGGAACTGGTTGATCTCAATGGTCCCTTCCAACTCAAACCATTTTGTGATTCTATAATTCTGCTGCCCTTTTTTTCTTTTTTTTTTCTTTCTTTCTTTTTTCTTTTTTTGTATTTATTTTTGTTTGTTTTTTTAAATCAGCATACACAATTATAGTCATAGAGAGTTTAGTACGTGAAACAGTAGATCGTTTGGGTGCCCAAAGCAACCAGAGATGCAATCTTCCTTCTCCCCAAGTTCAAAATGCTTTAAAAGTTATTATATCATTCTTTGTACTGAAAAATTCAACACTGAGAACTTAATTCTACTTTTTATATTCAGATCAGTCAGTACCAGTACCATTATTGCTCTGATTTTCCTAATTAGTTCATTAAGTTGCATAATAATTGGTTTACTGCCACCCACTTTTTATGATGCTAGAACTGTGAAAATAAAATTGATTTAGGGCCTTATTCTGATCTATTATGCTTACTCACTCACACATCCTGGAGTTTGCTGCAGGATTTTTTCCCTTCATCTCTCAAAGTCTGCATATTTTTCCCTTGTTTCACTTAACATGCAGCCCTCATTGCATTTTATATAGGTGGGTTTCAGATGTGCATTTTACAAAAAGAAACAAATAACCAAAACATTGCCAATGGAAAACATCTGTCTCTCACCTTAGGAGGTCAAGATAAAACTCTGTCTGTGAAATGTATGAGCTGAAATTTATTTTCATTGTGTTAATGGCATATATCAATGCCATGACTTTGATATCCGGCATATTACAATAATGGGCTACTGTCCCAGAAGAGGTGGTTTATCAATGAAACTAGCAAGCAGATGATACAGGACATAGAAAAGAGTCGGGCAATTATTCTGTTTCAATAGCATGGTGTATGGCAGCACTGCAACAGAGACAGGAGCATGTGAGACCCTATATTTCTCTGCAGAGGACAAGGCTAGCAATACAGTTGCACAAGTGTCCATTTGATGCAGTGTCCATACTACTGCAGGTGCCTGGAGTAGTAAAAGATAAAGAAAATTCAGGTCAGGATGGTGATTTGGATGTGCAACCACTTTAATGTGAACCCAGAGTTAACCAACACTGAGTGTGCATGGACAACTGGAAGGACTTGTTTCTTTCCAACGCGAAACAAAGCCATAGCCTCCTTGTTCTGGGCAGTCACAGCCAGGCACCACACAAAAGGGAGCAGGAAATGTGCTCTGATACAACACTCAGTCAGCTGTGGATATCAGTCTTTTAGATCTGAACCTATAGCTGAACTCCAGCTATCTCCTGCTATAGGATGGAACAAGTGAGGTCCACACCTCGCAGCTCACGCAGCCCAAGCTGGAAGCCCAACCCCAAGCTGTAGTGATAAAATGAATTAAACAGAACTGAAAAACAGCGAACAGAGGTTTCCAGGAGATTTTTTTTTTGCTGCTTTTGGCCTGCTTTTGTTTTTGGCAGTGGACTTTGCAGCTTTTGGAAATGTCGGTATCCGGACACTATGTAAATCTGACATTCCCTCCAATAGAGGCAAGGAGCTGTCTTCTGTGCATGCGTTTCAAAAGTGTTAAAAGTTTATGGAGACTGCAAACAGCTTAAAGTGTTGTTGGATAGGCAACATGGCTCGCTCTATTCTCATGGCTACCAGATGGCTGCCTGGGACCAGTGCCGCTGGTTGTGCCGCTCACGCTTCCAAATGCCAACACCGCTATAGGGGTGGCTGGGACCTCTCAGTCCTCCCTGCCAGAAACACCTTTTTCCTCCCAGGTTCCAACACGCAAACATTGCATTAATTGCTCTGGACTGTTGAGCCCCAAATGGACTGCTGCACACCCTCGGTATTTCTCTCAGACAACACAGCAGAACATTTCATCAGAAACTGAGTTGAAAACACTTCTGAAGACACAGCCGACTGATTCTGACTGTAACCAGCTGTTAAAGCACCTCCGTAGCAGCGTCTTAGCCTGCCATTTGAGAGCCACTGTCAGTCCCATTTAATACAATCACAACAATCCTGAAGTACAGCTTTAAAAAGAAAAAGCCCCCTTTACTGCGCTGCAGAGCCAATACTGGAACTTTTCTCTGTGCAAAGATGCATTCATCTTATTCTGCTAATGCTACCATTTTCGGGAAAAAAGGGCTATCAAGCCAAGGGTCAGTTCTCTTCACGTAATGTCCCACTTGCATTACTCCATTTTCACTGCTCTCCCAGAATACGGCCTGGTTTGATGAACATTTTTTCTTGCTGATGTAAATATTTTCGAACGCTGCAGTAAAAATTTCATTACAAAAGTGATTGAGACGTTTGGGGTAGTTTTACTAAAAAGAGATGATTTGCACATTTTTATTCAAATGTACACTTGAAGGGAACTGATGTGAAGTTAGTGCTATAATAAAAATGTAAATAAAATTCATTATAGTTCATAGATTTCCTGATATCATCTTTATTGACTCAATATTATTGAAATACGTAAAAATAAATATAAAATTATTTTGAGAATACAGCAGTACACCTTACTTTATCATCATAAAATGATAATGGAAAATTCCTTCAGGAAGAAAAAAAAAAAAAAAAAAAAGATGACATTTACAATATATGAATTTTCTTATGTTTTCCACAAGTGTGATGTTACGTAAAATTAAATGTATATAATTAATGTTCCTCTGTTTATGAGCAGCACTGCTTTATTCTTACTGTGTACAAAGTCTCATTGCCAAGATGTAACGCAGACCCATTGGAGCCAATTTTCCTGCAGTATCACAATATTTTTATGGTTTCTTGTAACCATCCACATCGTATTACTTGAATGATGTTTGTCAATGAATCTTTAAGCTTAATTGCAAGATGTCATGTGCTTCGTGACCTGCTCTCAGGGTCAAGTAACATTTATATCTCCCTGGATCAAACACAAGTGTTAGTGTTGAAATGCAGCATTCAGTGGGTTATATGTTGTAGCTGACAGACGTCAGAGATGATTTTGGATTCTCACTGCATATTGTAATTTACCCTTAACGTGCAGCTCAGGGTGACGAGGTGCAGCTCGGATTTATAGATTTGGAGTTTTTGAATGTTTCATCACAGGCACAGGATCACAGAAGAGTTAGAGGAGGGAGGGAGAGCTTTGCCCCAACCTCCTGCCCCCACAGGCTCAGCTCTGAGCTCCAACCCAGTTGCTGCTGATTTCCTTGCAGTACTGGCTGGTCCATTCCCTCAGTCTAGGTCCATCTGAAAGGCAGCTCTGCCCTTGGGTTTATTATCTGAACCATCAATCTGGTGTCAACTGAAAGGTGGTATAAGTGCAGCCCACTGCCTCCTCCAGGTCACTGATGGAGATTTGAACACAAAAGAGATCCCAGAGAGACCCTTTTCCAGGGACTGGGTGTGACCCATTAACTACTGCCCTCTCTAAATCTGGTCATCCAACCAGATCTGTTTGTTTTTGTTCCCATATTCCAACAAAAACAACAGTTTTCCTTCACAGTCCATGTATTTCAAATGCAGCCCCACATGCCAAGGTCTCTTGGGAGTTTCCCAGTTTTATGAAATTTCAATGATGAAGTAGAACTGAAGGGTGAAGATCTTCCCAACAGGAATAGGAATCCTCCACCACCTGGATATATTTAAGAGCCTACCTAGGTACCTAGGAATACTGTAGCATGCTGTAAACTCTCAATCATTCTGTGGTTTATGTCACATGAGGGAGATGTTGTTTTGGGAGCAGAATGTTTGTAAATTTAGAAATGAAACTGAATTCCAACTAGGGTCCAAGAATGTAATCTTTAGGAGTTGTAGTGCCTGAAGATAAATGCCACGATTGCACAGCACAAAGAATAAAGTAAAACCTTATTCTGCTGCCAGAAAATAGTTCACCACATGGCAAGAGGACACTTTCCTTACAAAGCTTTGTCCTGAAGCAGGTACATTGGTCCTCCCCAAACCACTATCAAACCAGTAGAAATCTCTCTGAACTACCTAGTTCACCATAACTCATTGATATGTACAAATCAGTTAAGAACAAATTATGATTTCTGTTCAAGCTAGCCAAAGCCAGAGCATTTTTCCTGGCCACATTGGTGCTCCATACCTTCTGCTTCCTCAATCAGAAGAAAATGAGTCAACATACAGAAAAACATCCACCACTCTGAGGCTGACATGAAGCACCAGAACTCTCCTTTTCTCAAGAATTACAGTCAATAAGTTCTTTTTACCAGCAATGACTCTTTCCATTGCTAAGTCCTCCTTACATCAGTAATAGTTAATCCAGAGTTTGTGATCAGCTCTGGGTAGAACTGAAGAAGTATGACACAAAATACAGGGATAAGCATTCTGTTTTCGATAGTGGATAAACAGGCATCCTTCTCCCTGCATTCCTCACTGGGTTTTCAAGCCTTTGCCAACTTGATTACACAATTCTTAACTAAATATTTGCCAACTGCAGCTGCAGTACTAAGTGGCGATGCTTGAAAATTCCTTTAGCAAAAAGAAGAAATACATTATTGCAGCAGTTTTATTTTTACCATGTGTCCTTTTAATCAATTAAAAAAAAAAAAAAAAAGGTTAAAGGGTATTAGATGGCATCTGGAAATTAATAAGAACTTAAAAATAAATATATACCTACTAATAATTTTATATTTATTGCAGTTAATTTAACAAATTATCGCAAGAACTACATAGACAGCATTTTCCCTGTGAAATTATTATACTTAAATGAACTTTTGACAATGTATTAATTACAAGGACATGACCACATTTATTCTGCTGATCCGGTAATTACATGCATTAAAGAAATATTTATTCAGAAACCATGTAGTGTACTTCAAAACAGGCTCTCATCGCCAAGTTACATTTCTTGTATACAAGTGCCTTCTTGCCATTTATAAGCCTTTTTCAGTCTTTCACAGAGGGCAGAAAACGGAGCAGGGATGCTCAGTAAACTTTGGGTGGACAGTTTTCTCTTTGCAGTTGGAAGGAACTGTAGTCTCTTGCTGAGATGTAGAGTTTAGGATGGAAAGTGGCCTAGCCTGAGTGGATAAATGAGGGCAGCTCTATACGGAGAGGAATACAGAAATTCAAGAATTAATTTTGGCTGGCACAAAATGAATCCTAAGTTCTTTAGGTTTGAAATCTCTGTGAGCCAGCATACCTATTGTCTGAATATGAGTCTTTGAGTTTCACTCAACAGCACAAGCTACAAATGACTAAAACAAGAATGATAAGGACTGAAAGGGATGCTCATCCCTGGAGGTGTTCAAGGCCAGGTTGGTTGGGGCCCTGGGCAGCCTGCTCTGGTATTAAATGTGGAGGTTGGTGGCTCTGCCTGTGGCAGGGGGGTTGGAGCTTCGTGATCTTGAGGTCCCTTCCAACCCAGGCCATTCTGTGATTCTGCTATAACTCTCATCTCCAAAATGGAACCTAATTTTTATTTTTAACCAGTGTGCATAAGCACTCATATTTCCAGTTATGTGTTTACATTTCCCATCAAAAAGTCATCAAGTTTGGCTGTGACAGCCAATGCAAAAAGACTGAAAGATTCTCAGTTGCATAACAATCTTCCTAAATAAGAATGCATTTCTGGCATTGTCTGTAAAGGGACATTTCATAATGCTACGAAATATATTTATGGGGTCCTCCAGTGATGAGATTCTCTTGACTATCACAGAAGCAGCCAAAGGCCAGAGCCACCTGAGAAAACCACCAAATGTTGAAACCACCTAATTCTGTTATATAGTTGTCCTGAAGTGTTACTATATAGACCTGGCTTTGGATTCTTCCTAGCATATCATTATTTTCATTTTAGGGAAAACTTATAATGCAAGTGAGGAAAGAATAACCATTGGAATTCTGAGGAACAGCCTTAATTATCATAACCATGGCAGCCAAGAGAAACAAGTTGTTATAAAAGAAGGGACGTCACCTCCTCCAAGTGGTCTCCCACTAAGAAAATACAAAGGAAAGCATTAAGGGAAACAGGCATGGTGGTCCAAGTATTCTGAATGGGGGAAAAAAAAAAAAAAGGATTTATGTTCATTCATGTTCTCTAAATTAATACACGGGGACCTTTCCTTCATGTAACTCTGTGTGCAGAATGTTATTCTAAGGTAATCAGGACTGTTCCATTGTATTCCTGCCTTAACCATTTCAATGAATGTATTTTGCTTTGACCGACTGAGAAATCCTTGGAACAGAAATGCAATGGATCAAGCAGATAGATGGAGTTACTGTACTAAATGCAAATGAATATTGACATAAATAATCCTCATTTATTTTCAAATACTACGTTTTGATAAACAGCCACCAGAGCCTGGTTACTTCATAATCTCTATAAACCTGTTCAGAGAAAAAAAATGCAGGCACTTTTGTTTTAAAATGTAGGCTTATTTAATCATTTATTTTACTCAGTGCTAGCTTATAAATACACATGTATATTCCACAAAAATAAAATCACAAAAATAGTGGGTTATTTGCTAGGGCTGACATCAAAATAACTCTCTGATGGGAAATACATCAAGTTGACCTTAAAATTACAAGCTCTTTTTTCAACCAAATTTTAATCTGTATGGTTTTCATGATTTCTGGCAATTGACTTTCATAGCTAGCTGAACTCTGTTGCTGTTGTTTTTAAATAATCTTAATTTTCTGGATAGCATTTAAAACTGTGGCATAAATGCCAAACCATTACTACTCTCCATGTGTAATCAACTGCTTCTGAACAAAAAATATTTAACTATGCATAAGAGGACGGGAAAGAAGGTAAAGAGACCTATGACCAAGGGCTGATTCAGACCTCCTTCATGATACCTGGCAATTCCCTACAGCAAAAGCACTGCTGGGCCCATGTATGCCATACTGCCACAAGGGAAGGAACTGTTTTCCACCCACTGCCATTGCCAAACATAATCATTTTGTTGGGAAACTGTCAGCTCTTGTAAACATTTCTCTTCAAGAGTTTCCTTTGGAGGCACTGGTGATAAAGTAAAGACAGTAAAAGAGCAGAAGTAGAGACATTAAAAATAATTTTCAGTTTTTGATTTTTCATTGACTTCTTTTTGTTTCCATGAGTAACACTGATTTTTCCCCAATGCTTTATAATTTTTCAAGCTACGCTAGTTCACAGGCCCACTACCTGCACCATTCCCTATTCCTTCCTTGATTTCACAGCCACACCTCAGATAGCATTCTTGAACCATTTTACCAGCTGTGCAGGGACTGCTCAGGCCAGCCAAAAACTGGGAAGATTCAGAGAATGCTCGCAGAAATAGGTATTTTGATGGCAACCATCTGGGATGCACATTCATACAGTCATAGAATCACAGAATGGCCTGGGTTGAAAAGGCCCATGATGCTCATCCAGTTCCAACCCCCTGCTGTGTGCAGGTCACCAACCAGCAGCCCAGGCTGCCCAGAGCCACATCCAGCCTGGCCTTGAATGCCTGCAGGGATGGGGCATCCACAGCCTCCTTGGGCAACCTGTTCCAGTGCCTCACCACCCTCTGTGTGAAAAACTTCCTCCTAATATCAACCTAAACCTCCCCTGTCTCAGTTTAAAACCATTCCCCCTTATCCTATCCTTTCCACTATCCACTATCCTCGAAAAACTTGTACCCCCTCCTGTTTTTACACTATTCACATGGTAAATTCACAAGGTCAACTGATAATAATAAAAGAAAAGTAGTTAAGAGAGAGGGATTAATAACAAATTACTGCCATGTGGTTGAGGCAAGGATATTTTGGGCAGACTTGATTTGACTTCTGGCTTTTAATGGGAACTGAAGGTGAGTACAAAGAGGGAAAGAGGAGCGATGTGCCGGTAGGGATGGATAATGAGGTATTTTGGTAGCTGAATTTTGGGAAGATTAAAGAAAGGGAATGAAAAGCTTAAAGGGAAAAGATTACAGTAATCAAGGGAGTTAACACACAGGATGGGTATGCTAGGGAAAGAGGAGATATAACATGGTAACTGTGAGAAGACTAAGCTGCAAAACAAATATGTAGAGAAGAGAAAAGGATTTAAGCTCACTTGGAAGCTGTGATCCTGGCTTGTGGGACAGAAGATCAGAGAAGCTCGCCATGATAGTTACAGTATGGGAAAGGTGAGCATTTGGGGGGAAAAAATCTGAATTCAGTCATTGGACTGCAGCAGCACCTTCACACACTTCTTGGAGTGAAAAAAAGTATGGTCTACACCTTTGGTGAAGTCTCCAGTGGCTATACTACCTACTCTGATTGAAATCTGTCATTTCTTATAGGCTTTGCTCACTAATACTAGACCAAAAATCCATCATTGGTGGATATGAGTATGTTAAGTGACTCGTTCATTCTTGCTCTAACCTTAACATCTTTTGTGACCTTGAGAATGGGAATGTTGGATATGATAGCCCTTTCCAGCTCATGCACAGGTTGTTTGGGTTTGATAGATCTCTTACTGAGTGATGCATGACGGTCTGCATGACACAGCTGAACAGAACACGAAATCGAAACGGTCCCTCTGGGCTTAGATATCATACTGTGCTGTTTTTGCTTAGTTTGTAATATTTCTGGAGTAAAATGGCTGTTATGCATCTGACAATAGGTACAGTACCTATGGATGAGGTCAGTCTTTCCTTTCTATCCCTTTGCAGGAACAATAAGTGACAGTGTCAGAGTGAACAGATTTTGTTCTTATCAAGAAGAACAAACAAAGTCAAACAGACAAATATTTGGTTTAAGGAAAACAACAGGTCCCTTGTCAGGAAAACAATGTCGCTGCATGATTTTAGACCCTTTTACTACTAAAACAAACATCAATTTTGAATATAGAATAACCACTGCAAGGTGGATCTAAAGTGGATGCTGCTAAAGGTTATGCAAATGTGGGAAATTATAATTCTATCTCAATGTCATTACATGTGTCTACTTAGATGCACATTTTCTGCTGTGTTTAAGTTAAACAAAACACTAAATGACTGTGTAGTATGACATCTCATTAATATGTTTCCATTCACATCTGTGCCTTTAGTATAAAAAAACAGGCTGTTCTAGTGATAAGAGATTAAGTCCTTTAATTAGAAACAAATGACAAATCACTGTTAACCCCATGTGATGCTTTCTAAAACTTCCATCAAATACACCCCTTAAAACATTATTAAGCACAAGTTCAGCAGATCTACTTCCTAGAAAGTGCCATTTAACAAAACCCAGGCAGGATGTTAATACTGAGGCCGAATTACAGGTTGCCAATGCGTTTCCTGCAAGGGGATTGACAGGGGATCATTTTGTTATGGGGCCACCTCCAGCGTGTTGTGACAACCAGTCATTACACCTCTGAGCACAGCACTCAGCTGTAGGTTTCTACAGGATGCAAATAGCTCCAAATGGGTTCAATTTAGAGATAGCAGATAATGTATCATTCACTTCTTTAAGGTAGAAGCTTTTAATTTTCAAGGAAAAAGAAAGAGGAGTACATTTCAGTTTCTGGAAATAAAGATCTACTTAACAAAGCACGCTAGAAAAAAAACCACAAGAACTAAGAGTAGAAACAACTGTCACAAAAGTGAAAGGCTTAACCTGCTTTTTCCACTAGTCTCGGAGACATGCAGGCAGTGTTAGCATCCTTATAAAACTGAGGACACAATGCAGTTGTGCATTTAAAATCTGAGCGTTGCAACTAGTTCTAAATAGTAGAGGATACGATTTCATATTTTCATAGCAAATACATCATGAGTAATCCCATGGAAGGATCAAGATGGAGCACTGAGGACAACTGATTCATGGCATAGGCACAGTAATGGTTACAACAGAAAAAAGAAATATCTGTTTCAAAACACAAGCTCAACTCCCAAGTATTGCAAACTTCTTTTCAAATATCTTTAAAAGTGCTGAATATGCAGCAAGCAGACAAAAAATTCAAGTGTGTAACTAGCAACAGGTTTGTGAAGCTGGAACTGGTGTACTTCTCTCACCTTCTCCCTGCCAGTAAACTCTAAACATACATTTTAAACAATGCTATAGTATATCAAAGCCCATTTCTTTAGGAAATATTCCACAGCTGGTAAATCCAGAGGCATAAAGTGGCTGTGATTAACAGGTCATCAGCCTTCTTAACAAACACAGACATAAGACTTGAACTGTTTGTTCATTTGCTATTCTTTGGGTTGGTTGTTATTTTCTCCTGATCACCCACTGCACTGTGACTTAAGAAAAAGAGAAGTTAGCATCTGACAGCACCAAACATAAATGTTTGTCTACTGAAAAATGTTGGCTGAAGATGCAAACGTGGGTGCACTTCTGTAATCTGACTTCAGACACAGTCTAAGAAGGTACTGAGCTGCTCGGGATACCAGAGAGAGTCTAAGTTTTGATATTGAGTGCATTTTTCTTTGTCTTCAAAGTGAAGCAAGGGGTATGCAAATCAAAATCCAAAGCAAATTAAAGGTACTTTGTAACTGACATTTTAATTATCTTGTTTGGATATTATTCATTTTATTTATTCTTCTAAATGCAAACAATTCTGGCCCACTGTATAAATATTATCTCCATTGGAAGCCTACAGTACCTCTAATAAAAACGTACAATTGCTTGGCTACCAAATCCAATGAAACTTATTCTAAACATACTGTATTCATTATAACAACATATTTCTGCACAGCACACAAAAGACGTTGGAAAGAAGGGACAGTTTAAAAGAGGCCAGTGAAAAGATGTAATTAGAGCTGTGTGGGCTTGGCAAAACCCTCTCGACAAACAAGCTCGAGGTTACTTTTGCCAAAGCACTCCAGGCTTACTGGGGTTTCATTACAGAAAGGAGAGCTTAATTCTGGTAAGTATCGGACACAATAGGATGTAATCAAATATTAAACATAAAATAAAATAGCCAAATGAGAAAGAAGAAATGGAAACCTTCTCAATACAAGAGTTAGGATATGACCAGCATTGCGAGTGATTGCAGTTGAAGGATTGTTTGTAAAGAGGAAAACCTACAGATGAATTAATAGGATCATCACAAGCAATTTATGTTCTGAAAACATTATCAGGGCCCTCGTCTGTACTTTTACCTTGTCCTTAACTATACAGGGACTTTTGTGTCTTCTGTTCAGCATATGGATGTGCCTGAGCAACCAGATGCACACAAAAACATGCACTGAATGGCTGGACAGCCATTCGTTATACAGGGGTGTTTCATCTTCACAGAATCACAGAATCAGTGATAGAATGGCTCAGGTTGAAAGGAACCTCCAAGATCATCCAGTTCCACCCCCTGCCAAGGGCTGGTTGCCCCCCACCAACTCAGGCTGCCCAGGGCCCATCGACAGGCTTGGGGATCTCCAGGGATGGGGCATCTTCCAGATGAACTTAAAGAGAACTTCTCTGAAGTGAAGGAGCACGAAATGCCTCATCCAGCTTTGAATGTCCTTGGAAGAGGAAGGGAATAGAATCTGTGTCTAGGATGCTTCAACACCATGACATTGCCCATGAACACACTGCATGGTAAGCCCATGCCACAGCCCTCAGTCTATGTTGCTGCCTATATATGAATAAATTCTCCAACAACTAATGAGTCTGAAATTCATTTTTTGAAAAACAGCCTTTTCCCACCTCAAAAACACTAGCAAAAAAAAACAGCCAAAATGCTCCGAATCCATCTACTAAACTCAAGCATGAGTTTTCCCAGAAAGAAATTAAGAAATGGGGAAAGGGAAAGGGAAGGAGTAGAAGGAGCAGAAAAAAGACATCCTCCAAAACAGCTCCATGGAAAGCAGGGCTGGGCAGCCCAGCACAATCTGCTTCTGCACCACAGTTCAATTTACCCCAAGCCAGGTTTTGGATATGTTTTCCAGGTGCAGCAGAGGAATTGCTTTCAGCCCTTCGCAGCCCATAAGATATTTCATCATTAGGGACGTGTCAGGAAGGTGCTGTCTAATCACAGTGATCACTGTGGACAGCCGTTATAATAACAGTAATAAGAATATTTAGATATTTTCATCTTCAAAGCACTTTAAAAACATCAGCTAACAGATCTCGCCAGCCACTGTTTGAAGAAGACAATAATTACATCCCTGCTGACACTCAGGATTGATGATGCCATTCTCATCACAGAAAGGTTGTATTGCTGCCATTTTACAGATAAGAAAAACTGAGGCTCAGAGAAAGTGTGCACTTCTTCCCATCATGCCATGAAACCCCATCCTGGTGCTCTCAGACCTCCCTCAAATGCACTGAAATACTGCACTTGGTAGGGTCAGAATAACCTGGGGACATAAGAAATTTCAAGAATCTGTTCAGGTATTTGTTGTTTTCAATCTGAATTGGGATTTGCAATAACCCAGGTGTGTTTCCTGCACACCATCACCGAGGAGATGTGTGGGAAAGGCAAGGAAGGCAAAAAAACCATCGCTGCTACTTATGATGCTTTTACTCTACCCTTCCAAAAACAAACAAACAAAGAAACAAACAAAAAAATCAAAAACCCAGCCATTTATTTATTTCTATTTATTTTAGGGAAACTTTTGAAACTGTTAAAGAGAAAACTGGGAAATCCAATTTATGTGCAAGGATGTCCCAGCGTGCTCCGTGCCAATGTTAGGTGGACAAAACCACTGTGGGTGCACAGAGCAACATACCAATTTGTTTTATGCTCACGTTGGTTGAATTTAATTCTAATCATCAGCTTTTGGAACATAACTTGAATCCACATTAATGCCTCTCTGGAAGCATGACTTCAGGTAGATGGATGGCTGGTAGCCATCACCTTCCTCGTGTCTGACATGGTTCTGTCACCTAGCCTGGGACGTAAGTTGCCACTGTACAAAAGAAAATAGTCTGATTTAAAAAAAAAAAAAGAAAAAAAGAAAAAAAAATATCTATTAAATGATAATAAATAAAATTCTTCAATTAGCTCAGGTTCTAGAGAGGGTTTTTTTTTTTCTGTTGCAGAAGGTTGTAGTCCAAAGCCACAGACCAATAAGAACCTGAAATCCCAGGAGAAAAACACTATTTAACCCCTAGTTCAACTCCTAATGAAAGGAAACATAGAAATGTAGCTATAATTCAACATATTGTATGGAAGTCTGTTCAAAGTTTTTTCGAAAATATAAATTACAAGAGATTATTGATTTTTAAAAAGCTTACTTCAACAATCAGCTTTCTATCTCATTCTATTTCACTCTCTCTCGTTTATTCATTTCCTTATGTAAAAGAATTTAACCAAAGGAAACTAGCATTTTAATTCAATTTCTCCTATAAAATATATAATTTTATTTTGTCATAAGGGCTGCTTTTATTTCCAGAGTCAGATTTTATTTAAATTTCAGTCCATTAGGAACAAAACTTGCCATTTTCTGATAAACAAAATCAGCAGGGAAGCCTCTTCAAACTAGGAATATATTTTCTATCAACCTTTGTTCTAGCTGGTCTAAATGACAGGTATATTCCACTTTTCCTGCATTTAGTTTTAAAGATTCTATGGGGAGGAGGGCGAATAAAGAGAGTGACATTTTTAACAACAAAACTAGCAATCAGAAAAGCAGCCTCATGACAGGCACATGGAAGAAATGGAAGAAAAAAAAAAAGGCACATATATATAACCCATCGCTTTGGACCACCAAAGAGGACTAATATGAGTCATTAACAGAAAACCATTAATTTTCCTCCCTGTGACTGTTGTTTCTAGAAGTACTCAAACCTTTGTGATTCAGTCATTTAACTGTTTCTTGGTAACTGGAAATCAGACTCCAAGGAATGGATTTTAAACCTTTTTTTTTTTTTTTTTTAATAGATATTAACATAGAGTTTGCTGCAAAAACATAAAGTCTGACTGCTTAAAGCTGCACTTAGCTTAACCAAAAACTGAACGGAGAGATGACAGCTTTCATGTGTGATGATGATGTTCTGCAGTGTCACGTCCCGTTTGGACAAAGTCAGTGCTTCATCCCATGGGCTGCATCAAGAGATTGGCCAGCAGGTCCAAGGGGCAACTTCTGTCCTTATGAGGAAGCTGAGAGCTGCATACCAGCTCTGGGGCCTCCAGCTCAAGAAAGACATGGAAAGGGTCCAGAGAAGGGCTACAAGGACTCTCGGATGGCTGGAGCCTGTCTGCAAGCTCAGACAATTGGGACTGTTCAGCTGGGATAACAGAAGGCCATGGGGAGAGCTCACTGCAGCCTTTAAATGCTGAAAGGGAACTTCATAAGAAATATGTAGTGATAGGACAAGGGTTAATGGTTTTAAACCCAAAGAGGAGGGAATTTCTTACCCTGAGGTGAAGAGGCACTGGCACTGCTGCCCAGAGCTGTGGGTGCCCCATCCCTGGATGTGTCCGAGTCCATGGATGGGCCCTGGGCAACCTGAGTGGATGGGGGGCACCCAGCCCACGGCAGGGATGGAACACAGTATGCTTTAAGGTACCTTCCAACTCAACCGTTCTATGGTTCCCCTTTTTACTCAGTCTCAAGAATCCTTAATCTACATGTATGGCAGTGGCAACTGGGGTTGCTTCTGATGCTTTAGAAATAAGAAACTGGAGCTAAGAAGAGTGGCAGGAAGGGGTATTTCAGCACATGTTTCCTGACCTCCAAGAAGTGCTCCTCCTAGAAAACATTAATGATCAAAATTATAGATAGATCCTGTAGGCCACAAATGAGTTTCTTCCAGTTTTCATGTTTGTTTGCTTGTTTTTGTTTTTTGCTCTTTTGAAGGTTATTACTGCACATTTTCAGCACAGTAAAGGAATAGGCCATTGGCCATATCTAGACTGCATCCAGCAGCCAGCATGTGACCCACCGAAATCTCCTGAAGTGTCCAACAACGTGGCTTTGTTTCACTCAACCTCTTTTCTAGCACAGCTTTTCTCATTTAAAGAGTCCAAATTCTTCTGATCTTTGTTTTGGTTTTTAGTCATTTTGACATAAGAATTCACAGAGTATTCCAAAAGGGGGGGGGGGGGGGTGAAAGAGAAAAACTAAGGAGTTATTTCAGCCCTAAGAGACTTAAAGGATTATTTCCTTGTAAAACACAAATGACAGTTCTCCTGTAGCGTTTCTCCTACATAATGCACATGTTAATCCTTAATTTCCTTCACCAGATGCAGCGTAATCCTCCTCCTGCAGAAACCACAGCACCACTGCTGCTGAGAAAACAGGAACATGAGATGTTCCTCCATTCAAAGACTGCAAAAGGCAATTTCCCCATCCAGCTTTATGGGTTATCCTTGACATCAATCACACAGTTCTAACACGGAGAGATGGAATTCTTTAGACAATACCTATGTTGCTTTTAGTACTCAATTTCAAGCAAATTCCTACCTTGAAAAAAGCCTGTGGCAAGAGCTGTTACTACTTGAACCACTGCAACAAGCTGCAATGAAATAAACATTAATATATAGCAGAGATTTCCATGAGTGTGTCACAATCCACTTGTTTGACTGTTGCTTTTTATCACTTCCTAATGATTCGTCATGCAGAGACTGTGCCATTAATCTTATGCAGGTTCAGTAAATTAGCTTGTAAATAACATCTTTAAATATAAAAGTAAATCCAACACATGCAGAAACAAATTTATCACAGTGTATTTTTTTTTTTTAGAGGAGAAAAAAGAAAAAAGAAAATCACCACTCTGCAGTAGAACCTAGGATGAAAGAAAGAAATGGAAGCAATGTTTGGTCTCCAAAATCCAGTAATGTGAGTTTAAGACTGAAAATGAAGAAGAATCATAGAATCACAGAATCATAGAATGGCCCAGGTTGGAAAGGACCTCAAGGATCATGAAGCTCCAACCCCCCTGCCACATGCAGGGCCACCAAACTCCATATTTAATACCAGACCAGGTTGCCCAGGGCCCCATCCAACCTGGCCTTGAAGACCTCCACGGATGGGGCATCCACAGCCTCTCTGAGCATCCTATTAAAGAAATCCAGAAGAGTGTGTGTGGGGAGGAATGAGAACATAAATGTGCTGAGCACACTTTTAGAAAGAACAGAGAAGTGGTTGGAAAACCATACTAAAGTCCACTGTCTACTTATGGTGTTCTGTTATCGCTGAGACTGTATATCATTGGGTATTAGCTCCTCAAAATAATTACTCCTCAGCCACTCCTGTACATTGGTTTATTCCCCTAGCTATAACTGAAAGAATAATTACCTTCCTAATTAGTTCTACCTACACTATGAGTGCCCATTAATATGATAATGATATTAAGAGCGGAACCAGTATGGGGGATTTTGGCAATCACAGACAGTGAAAATCCTGAGCTTTTTGGTGTCCCTTCAGCCCTGGTTTGGCTGCACCAGAGCACGGTGAGAGGAGAGCCAGCTCCTGGGATGGGCACTGGGACATTCTGCGTGTGATTTCTAAGCAAGGAGTTAACCCCTCAATTCATCCAACACCAGAATGTTGCTGGAAGTTTAGAGAAGGGAAATATCCTCTCCACAGACACATGTGGGAAAAAGAAATTTGCTTATCTACATATTTCCCACAAGGATCAAAAGATGCACACACAGTGCAGTACTTTGTATGTTTTATATGTATAAATGCATCCTCTGATTTTTCAAAGTCATCTTATGGAAAAAAAAAAATCAGCTCATCTTCTGACTATCCCTTTGTACACACAATGGAAAGTTTTCTATTCTGTTTCAGAGTTCTTCAGGGATTTCCTCTATATCTTTGCTGGTTTTTTTTCCCCTGTTTGATCACAGATCCTCATAGCGGCCAACCCATCCAGCTCCTTCATTTATCCTCTGCTGAAGCAAGGCTCACGAGACGTGGAGCTATTTGCTCGTTGCCTTTCTGATCTGCACTTGGGATGGACCCAATGCCAGGAGAGGCCACAGCCCCTGTCTCTGCCCTGAAGCCAGAGCATGATCCCAGAGATTAACACTACTTGGTCCGACTGTGGGTGTTGTTGTACCATGGCAACTGGCTTGGGTTTCACTGCATTCTGACTGGACATCTTTTGTTGGTAATCTTCCTGTTAAAGTATAGCATGAAGCATTATATTTCATATGCTGTTCTCCTAAATACTTTCAGAGATGCTCAACAGTAAAGTTTCTGAGTTCTGCCTTTTCCTGTTCCATCTTCTCCAGACTCATCTTCTACAACAGTTCTATGATCATTTGTTTATTCCCCCTACACCTTTCTATACGAGGTGCTCAGCAATCACCCTCTGCTATGTGAACCAAGTCTGTACTGCACAGTACTCTGAATTCATCCAGCTATTCGTACACACCCAGCTAAGGATTTAATCAAGCAGCACCATGAATGAGGCCATCACTGCTATCTCCAGTAATATCCACCTCACTTCTCCAACCACAGCACCCATGGATCCTGCAGAAAAGAATCTCTGGAAGAAGTTGGATTTCATCTGGGTCTGTGCGAATGGTTCCTGATGTTATCTCTAGAGTTCTTATCACATCCACCCCAAGATATGGTTTGGTTCTAGCAGCATAGCATCAGAGATTCTGTACGCTTGTTAAGACTTTGAGCATCCAACAGCTGTGGGCTGCAGGCAGCAAATAATTTAGTTTTGTGCTAGTAGGCAGTCTACTCAGTTATCCGAGAGATCCTGGTGGTATCTGAATTCCCACTTCATCTTTATAAAAAATACTCAAGCAATACATATTGCAAAATACTTGTCTCTAGTAATTAAAGTGTAAGCAGTAATGCTAAGACACTGCATTGTCGAAAGCATGAAATTCAACATTTCTGTAAGATTAATGTCCTGTTCCTGTAACTTGGTTGTTCTTGGTTTAAGTATTCAACATAATGCTACTCATTACAGAGAGCAGTGACATCTCTATCCAACGGGGAAATATGGTTCAAGTCAGCTTTTGTGTTTAAATATTAGTAGTAAATTCAAATTCAATTTCACATGA